>NC_058134.1:260904058-260916668 GCF_016433145.1 Gracilinanus agilis | reverse complement strand
ACAACAATTCTTCACAATAAAATATATAAAAGCTTATCCTTTAAGACAACAATTCTTTAAAATAAATACATAAATACCTCATCATTTTTACAGAAGGGTACTAGGCATCTAAAGTAGAATTTAAAAGACCTCTCATAAAATTACAATTTAAATCTCAAGACATCGAAACCTCCAAGGTTTTATACAATTTCCAATATAGAATAAAACTTAAAAGACATGTGTTCCTATAAGATGTTCATAAATGGTACATATAACAGCATTGTTTTGATACAATAAATTAGGAAATACAATATGAAAAACCTCTTACCAGTTCTAATAGATTTTTCCATCATTATTTGAGAGTTACAATAAAATCATAAGCAGAAACTTCATTAGCTTAAAATGATTCAGTGCAACAGGAAAATCAATGAAATAAACAAAATTAATTCACAAAACTAATCAGTAAAATACAGTAAGATACAGTCCTTTTAAAACAGAAATAAAACTCAATGAGTTCTGAGGTTTAAAAGTCCACCTCTGGTCCAATTCAAAATTCAAATTCAGGGTCCTTATAATCAGTCTCTGCTCTTAGTTCAAAGTTCTGAGCAGGTATGGGGTGAATTTCTTCCCCTGAGTTTCAATTAAATAATCGCAATAAAGTTTGAATAGGCCATGTGCCCAATGAAGAGTAATCGCTAGTTCAAGGTGGAGGCATTGGGTAGGGGCTAGAGAAAAGCTTAGGTCAGTTTCTTAGAAAATCCACGTGGAGAGATTGTGAGTGGTGGTGCCTAGGTCAGGGTTTAGAGAAAACATATGGAGGGCTAGAATGGAGTAAAAGCATCTTTCAGGTTAAAAGCCATTACCAAGACAGTAGGGGTAATACTTAACAAATCTGCAGTCTCTGGAGAGGTGGTAAGTCAAAGCAGCCAGGGCTGTAGTCGAATTGGCAGCCGGGAGTCACTCCTCAGAAATCTCAGGACTTGGTAGGCAGGGGGTCTGCAGAAGCAGTGTCAGGAAAAGAGGCGGAGATCACAGGCACTGGGGCACTGGTGTTGTGGGGCAGCAGGAAACCCAGCAATAATAGGGGTTAAAATAATAGGGGCCACCAGGCAGGAACATGAGGCAGCAGTGTGTACTGGCGGCTCAAGATTCAGGATTAGGCAGAGATGAGAAGTGGCAGGAAGGGAGGCCAGGTCAGGAGCCAGGAAGATCCTTGGCAGAGGCACTGGCAGGGCACCAGCAATTTGGGTTTTAAGCCAGAAGCCAGAAGTGGCTGCTCTGACCCCCCAAGGTGGGTCGGGCTCACCTTGCTGGCTGAGTCCCATGGCAGTCAAAGACCCGCTGTTGCTTTTAGTGAAAGCACAGTAAGCAAGGCCGCTCTCCCCTTTTCCTCTAGAGAGGATTTTAAATACTCTCAGGCTATCTAAAAAGTTTAGGGTCTGTCTCCTCACATGGTTGGCCAAACTATTATTAATAAAAATTATGAAGGGTGAGATTAAAAAGGGAAATAGTATTTTAATAAAAGCCATTGCTGATAGAGATAAATCATTAGACCACAAGCCTGTAAGGATTCCGATTGCTGCATCAGTCATTTTATCTTTCGTACCTTCGCGTGCTCAGGTAACTAACACTAGAAAGTATAGGAATAGAAGGACCTTTCCTAAAAGCAATAAATAGTATACATTAAAACCATCAATAACCATCATATGCAATGGGGATAAATTAGAAGCCTTCCCAATAAGAACAGGCATGAAACAAGGATGTCCACTATCACCTCTATTATTTCACATTGTACTAGAAATAATAGGAGTAGCAGTTAGAGAAGAAAAAGAAATCGAAAGTATTAAAATAGGCAATGAGGAGATTAAGCTATCACTCTTTGCAGATGATATGATGGTCTACTTGAAAAATCGTAGAGAATCAACTAAAAAGCTAGTAGTAATAATCAACAACTTTAGCAAAGTTGCAGGATGCAAAATAAACACTCATAAACCATCAGCATTTCTATATATTTCCAACAGCAGCAAGAGGTAGAAAGAGAAACACCATTTAAAATCACCCTAGACAATATAAAATACTTAGGACCCTTTCTACCAAAACAAACACAGAAATTATATGAACACAACTACAATAACACTCCCAACAATTAAAACTAGATCTAAACAATTGGAAAAACATTGATTGCTCATGGATACAACAGGCTAACATTATAAAAATGACCATTCAGCACAAATTAATTTACCTTTTTAGTGCCATATTTATCAAACTACCAAAATACTTTTTTACTGAATTAGAATAAACTATAACAAAGTTCATTTGGAAGAACAAGAGATCAAAATATCAAGGGAAATAATGAAAAAAAAATCGTGAAGGAAGGTGGCCTAGAAGTACCAGATATTAAACTACACAATAAAGCCACAGTCATCAAAACAATAAGGTACTGGCTAAGAGACAAAAGGAAGGATCAGTGGAATAGACTTGGGGTAAGTGACATTAGCAAGACAGTGTATGATAAACCCAAAGATCCCAACTTTTGGGACACACATCCACTATTTGACAAAAACTTCTGGGAAAATTGGAAAACAATATGCATGAGATTAGGTTTTGATCAACATCTCACACCCTACCCCAAGATAAATTCAGAATGGGTGAATGACCTGAATATAAAGAAGGAAACTATAAGTAAATTAAGTCAACACAGAATAGTATACTTGCAGATCTATGGGAAAGGGAAAATTTTAAAACCAATCAAGAGTTAAAAAATTACAAAATATAATATAAATAATTTTGATTATATTAAATTAAAAAGGTTTTGAACAAACAAAAACAATGCAACCAAAATCAGAAGGGAAACAACAAACTGGGAAAAAAATCTTTATAACAAAAAACTCTAACAGAAGTCTAATTACTCAAATATACAAGGAGCTTAATCAATTGTATAAAAAAATCAAGCCTTTCCGCAATTGATAAATGGGCAAGCGACCTGAATAGGCAATTTTCAGATAAAGAAATCAAATCTATCAATAATCACATGAAAAAGTGTTCTAAATCTCTAATAATTAGAGAAATAGGAATCAAAACAACAATGAGGTACCACTTCACACGTAGCAGATAAGCTAAAATGATAGCGGGGAGAGGAATGGATGTTGGAGGGGATGTGGCAAAATTGGGACATTAATGCATTGCTGGTGGAGTTGTGAACTAATCCAACCATTCCGGAGGACAATTGTAGCAATTAGACTTTGAGGATTTAGTTCCCCCATAGACAAGTAGGGCTTACCCTTGGAACAAACTATCCCTTGCTTTATTGTAAAACAATATAAAACTACTCCCTAACCTCAAGGGCAGCCAAACTTCCCTGGCTGAGAGTGAGGGTTGAAGGAGGGAAGGAATAAATCTCTTTATTTTTCTGAGGGAAGCTGGTAGCGTCCATCTTGGGAGGAACTAATTGTCTCTATACTTCCTCCTAGAAACCCTTCAGTTTCACTAACAGGGAGTAGCCTTGGGACTCCTTTTTGGACTTGAGGAACTGACTAGAAAGCCCTCTAGTCAGATTCAAACCACTTCTGACTGGCCCTCACCTTTATGTCTGTAGAAATACCATTTTCTCTGGAAGAGTCCAGTCTTCCTTCCCCAGTAACCTCTGTCTCTAGTCTGAGTGTCTCCCTGTTGCAATTGTCTCCCCTAATTACCTCATCATCTCCCTTACCGTTCTTTATATACTACCTTGTCCTCTATTTCCCTAAACTCAGCCATTCCCTTACATCTCTCCTTACCAACTCAATCCACTATTGCACCCTCCTTTCCCACCAAAGCACCAAACCTCCCTATTACCTTTTCTTTATTACCCTTTATTATACTATAAAGACAATGCATACCTTTTGATGTAATAAATGTGTTACTAGATATAAATCCCAACAAGATAAAAGAAATGGGAAAAGACCTGTTTGTACAAAAATATTTATAGCTGCTCTATTAGTGGTGGCAAAGAATTGGAAACTCTCTCAATTGGAGAATGAGTGAACAAAATGTGGTGTATAATCATAATGGAATACTATTGTGCTGTAAGGAATGATGAACAGGATGATTCAGAAAGAGCTAAAAAGTCATACATGGACTAATGCAGAGTGAAATGAGCACAACAAAGAAAACACCGTACATAGTAACAGCAATATCATGGAATGACTTGGCTACTAACAGCAATGCAAAGATACAAAACAATTCTGAGGGACTTATGATAAACAATGGCTATTCACCTACAAAGAAAAAAACTTTTGGAGGAGGAAAGCAGATGAAAGCATATCATTTGTCAAATGTTTATCTGGGTATATATTTTGGGGGGTTGGTTTTAAAAAATATTCACTTATAAAAATGAAAACTATAGAAGTATTTTTTAAAAAATTATTATTGTTTTCCTTGTATGGGAAATAGAGTATTCAAGTTCTCTTTTTTCTCTAATTTTTTGTACTTGAAGCACATGTTACTAGTATTAATGTTTTTTTTTTTTATTTTGCACTAGGATAAATTTAAAATGTCCATTAGCCCTACATGTCAATGCATACCCCAAAGCTTTACATTATTTAAACCTACCATTGATTGTTAAATATTATGGGACTTTGATTAATGACTCTGTCTTATTCCAGGAAAAGGGATCATAAAAGAACCACTGCACAGTGCAAAGGAGCACAACTTCAAGGAGACCAACCAATCCTAGTGGGATTGCTGAGATTCTGTGCCAAGACAGGGGCCTTGAACTTATTTTGGAGTTCAAGGAAGTATCAGTTTGCAAAATCAGAAGCAGGATTCCCTCTTCCCAGATCCAGAGTTCTATCAAGAACCCCAGTTTGGCTGCCATTTTGGCTCCCCTATCCCTGAGAGCAAAGGTAAAATCAGACCAGGGAATGCTATTTCCCATCTGCTTCAAAATCTAGCTCTTTTTCTGTCTTTCATAGAGTGGCAATTTTCTGTATTCCTGGCTGCTGATTGGGTAAGTGCATAGCAGGCTTATGGGACATAAATCACTTTAATTGGGCCCTTATTCAAGGACCTGTTATGGGGTTATTTTTTCCTTACTTAGAAATTTTACATTTGAGACTTTGATATTTTATTTTTCATCCAGAAGTTGCTTTTTTTCCTTTTTTCTTTGGCTTTTTGATGTTTTTGATTTTCTTTATGCAAATGATTCATAACTCAGCCACGTATCCCAGGGTGATCCTTATGTGGGTCAACATCCTACTCAAGGGGGATTGTATTATTGTCATAAAATTTTAGAGTTATAAGAATTTTTCTTTTTTGAGAGTAATTTTAGGATAAGAAACTTGCTCCCTTACTAAATCAAGAAAGTGAACTGTTTGGAGAAAGTGTCATGAAGATGACTACAAAAACCACACACTGCACCAAAAGATCCAGAATGAATTTTGGGATATAGTGAAATTGAACTGTGGGAGGTTGAACACATTTATTTTGAATGTAAACTCTTATGCCAAAAGGGGACTTCCCCTAATTGGCTTTTTGTCAATATGCCTAGCAATCATTGGTTCTGTTTTCTTTCTCTTTTCTTTCCCTCTTATCCCCAAATTATTGTAATTTTACCTTAGCAATTGCAATAATATACCCCTAGTTAGGATCTTTATTGGGGAAACAAGGCATGTAAATCTGGGAGATTTCTACATGCCCATTTCCGATGGAATTACAGGGGGGGGTTGTGTAATTAGAATCTGCTCCCCAAGACTTCAAATCCCAGGATCCCACTTTTGTTCTCACATTATGTCCTTACATTTTGGAGATAAAGTTTGTGTGTGACCCTGCCCCACTCTCTCTTTTTTTCCCCTGACAGAGCTGGGAAAGCAGACTTTATGGCAAGAAGGAGAATCTACACATGTAAGTTTAATTTTTGTTAGATAATTAGGTTTGAACTTCCATTTCTTTTAATTTATTTTCTTTCTACTTCAAATGATTATTAATAAACTTTATAAAATAAAATACTTGGAGTTACTGGATATCAACTTAAATCTTACCATATGGGATACTTGTCAGATCTATGGTTAAGAGAAGAACTGAGGACCAAACAAGAGATAGAAATCATTATAAAATTTAGAATAGATAATTAAGATGCTTTTGTAAAAACAAAATTAATACAACCAAAACTCGTAGAAAAGCAGAAAACTCGGAAAAAAACTACAGTGTGACCTTTTTAAAGTACTAATTTCTCAAATATGTAGAGTCAAATATATAAAAATAAATGTCATTCTCCAGTTAATAAATGGTCAAGGAATATGAACAGGTAGTTTTCAGATAAAGAAATCAAAGCCATCTATAGTCATATGACAAAAATGCTCTAACTCACTTTTTTTTTAATTTAAACATTTATTAATATTCATTTTAACATGGTTACATGATTCATGCTCCTACTTTCCCCTTCACCCCCACAATCTCCCCGCCCATGGCCGATGCACATTTCCACTGGTTTTGTCATGTGTCCTTGATCAAGGCCTATTTCCAAATTGTTGGTAGTTGCATTGGTGTGGTAGTTTCGAGTCCACATCCCCAATCATGTCCACCCCGACCCATGCGTTCAAGCAGTTGTTTTTCTTATATGTTTCCTCTCCTGTAGTCCTTCCTCTGAATGTGGGTAGCGTTCTTTACCATAAATCCCTCAGAGCTGTCCTGTGTCATTGCATTGCTGCTGGTACAGAAGTCCATTGCATTCGGTTTTACTATAGTATATCAGTCTCTGTGTACAATGTTCTTCTGGATCTGCTCCTTTCACTCTGCATCAGCTCCTGGAGGTCTTTCCAGTTCACCTGGAACTCCTCCAGTTTATTATTCCTTTTAAAGCACAATAGTATTCCATCACCAGCATATACTATAATTTGTCTAACTCACTCTTGATTAGAGAGAAATACAAATTTAAAAACTTTGAGGTACCACTTCATATCTATCATATTGGCTAATATGACAGAAAAGGAAAATGATAAATGTTAGAGATGTGGGAAAACTGGGACACTAATACATTGTCGGTAAAGTTGCAATCTCAATCAATCACTCTAGAGAGTAATTTGAAAGTATGCTAAAGGACTCTTAAACTCTGCATATCCTTTGATCCATCAATACTGTTATTAGGTCACTATTCCCCCCCCCCCAAATAAAAATATTTATTGAAGCTCTTGTGGCAGCAGCAAATAATTGGAAATTGAGGAGTTGACCATCAATTATGGAAAGACTCTTAAGGAATGTCATTGTAAGTAGAAAAAATGGCAAGCAGGATGATTTCAGAAAAATCTGGACTTATATGAACTGATGCTAAATTCCAAGTGAAGTGAGCAGAACCAGGTGAAATTTGTACACAGCAGCAACAATTTATTCCTGATAAATGATTGTGAATGGCCTAGTTATTTTTAGCAACACAGAGATGCAGGACAAGTCCTGAGACTCATGATTAAAAATGACATCTGACTTTCAAGAGAGAACAGATTATGTATAAATAATTACTGAAACATACTGTCTTTCATTTTTTCTTTTTCATTTGAAATGTCTTCCACAAAAATAAGTAATATAAAAAATGTTTTATATGATTAAACATATAAAATCTATATCAGATTGTTTACAGCTCAGGGAGGAGGAAGGCATAGAGGAAGTGAGGTCAGAAGAAGGGAGAAAATTTGGAACTCAAACCTAAAAAAGTGAATATTAAGGAATTGTTTTTACATATAATAGGGAAAAAGCAAAATATTATTTAAAGAAAAAATAGCCATATAGACTTTGTTCACCTATTTTCATTGATGATACACCTTCCTTCAAGCAAACCATTCCAATTTGGATCACTTTAATCATTAGAGAGCCTTTTCCTTACGTCTAGACTAAATGTGTGTTTCTCTAAGTTCTACTCATTGCGCCAGGCTCTGCTTTTTCAGGAGAAGCAAAACAAGCCTAATCTCTTTTCCATAAATCAAATATTTGATGACAGTTCCCTTGTCTTTTTTTAAGACTTATCAATGCTAAATATGCAAAATTCCACCAAATGGTCTAATTCATCATTCCAGCTTTTTCTGGAAAGCTAATAGCCTGTCCTCATCTTTCTTAGGATATGGTACCTGCCTAAGAACATAATATTCCTGATGTGGCCTGACCAGAATATAATAAACAATGGAATTATAGATTTAGAAACAAAAGGCATCTCAGAAGGCATCCAAATGTATCCTCTCATTATACACATGAGTTAATGGAGGCATTAGGAGATTGAATAACACCAATAGAGTCATACTGGTGAATTCAGAGTCAGAAAATGTAACCACTTCAAATTCAATACTCTTTCCTCTGTACACCACTGAATATGGACTATGATTCTCTTAAGAAGCATATGATAGTGCTGATTTTTATTATGTATTGTTTTTCTGACTGCATTGTCATTCATATTTACTCCTATTGACCTTCCAGTTCATCAAACCTCATAATATTGTTCTGTGCTTCCATTTTTTAAAATCCAGATTTAGAATATAATGACCTCTTTGCCTACTAAATATCTCCTTAGTACCCTAATCCCATTTATTGAGAACTTATTTTTTTTATTTTTTTGAAATTGGTGTCACTCCCAAGGACACTTTCAAGAAATTCTAGTCTTAAAATGAGATCAATTTCTCCTATGCATTTCAATTCTTGCATTTAGCATTAAAATTCCACCTTTTCAAATGAATAATTAAATGGTATTGACATCCCACACCATAAAGAAGAAAAGGAGAAAACCCTTGCACAATTTGAAATGAGATTTATTAAAGGATAATATTTACTGCTGTCTGGAGACAAGAAAGACTCTATGATCATCCAATTCTGCATTCAGATTGGGATGCTAGTAAAATAATGCCAAAGAAGGCTTCCTAGCTCCCCCACTCTGCCTTTTTGCATAAAAAAATTCCTATTTCTTTTGGATTAGGGACTTTCATTTTACTTGATGTAGGAGGGGAAAGGAAAGGGGAAGAAGAGATCAAAAGGGATCATCATTTCTATGTTTTGTGCTAATCTTCAAATCTTATTTTTATAAGGCCAGATAAGAAAGGTGGACAAGAATTATATACCTCAGATCCTTTTAACAATTAACTATTTAAATAATATTTTTTCCTGTCTAAAGATCTATCTTGAGGAGACTCTAAGAAAAGAAGTAATATTTTTAAGGTTTTTCTTTTTGCTTTTTGTTTTGCAATTTAGTGGCACTAAGTACACACTACCATCAAAATTTTGTAGCTCCCAAGTAAGAAAATAGGACAACGTTTATGAAGAATGATCATTATTGGAAGGCATTTTCAAGGAGAAAAATATTAACATCAGGAGCTCAGAGTTAGGAATCATTAGAGTGTGCTAGAGAACAAGAAAGGTGAATATACTACCTTGGCTGGAGTGCTTAGGGAGTATTAAGCTAGGTCATGGTGTACTTAGAATGCTTGGACTGAAGTCAGGGAGATTTGAGTTCAAATTTGGCCTCAATGATTTTCAGAGTATAGCCAAGAAAGAGGAGTAGAAGAAAGGAAAGTTCAACCCACCCTGAGAATCTTCTCCAACCAACCTTAAAATAATATTTCAAAATGAACACTAAAGTGAAAAAACAACAACAACAGAGAAATGGAATGGAGTTTTCCTGCAGAAAACTCTAGGCAAAGATGGTCTGGTTCATTGTGGTAAGAGGGGAGCAGAGCCCACAGCAGGGCCACACAGCTCACAAAAAGACTGCATCAAGGAGTACCACATGCCAATAGTAAGCCCTCTCACCTATATTTTCAAGACCCAGTGCAAGTATGCAGAGAGGCTCCAAACCCTAACACAGGGCAGTCCATGGTGTGTCTGGTTGGTACAGGCCTGGAAGGACTCAAGCCCCAGCATAAGACCATCTGCTGGGCTCCTAGCTGGTATAAGCCAAAGAGGAGGCTCAGAACCCTTGCCCAAGCCTTCAGTGAGGACCTCAACCCCAGCATAAGGAAGTATGTCAAACCTGGCCTGTGTAAGCCCAGAAAAAGGCCCAAGGGCCCAGCACAAGCCAACAGTGAGGTCCTAAATGCCAATGAAAAGCAGACTGCAACATGCCTGATTAATACAAACCCAGAGAGAGGCCAGAACACCTGCTTAAGTTCAAAGCTATGCCCCAAGCTACAAAGCAGGGTAGTCCTCAGTGTTCCTGGCTTGGGCTAGCCCAGAACGAGGCCCAAAGCCCTTGCCCAAGCCTGAGACAAAGCCCTGGGCCCCAGTAGAAGGAAGCTTAGAATACTCTGAGCTCTGCAAGTGGAACACACAAGCCATCATACCAGATTCGAAGAACTGAATCTTGCAAAAACCAAGAACTAAAGCTAAGGGTAGCAGCAAGGAAAAATTGAAGTTTAAGTAAATAACTCTCTTCCCTAAAAAGGGAGCCCACTTTTAAGATAAAAGCAAAAGTCAAGAAAAGGCTGGAAAAATGAGTAAACATAAAAGTCACACCTAACCATAAAACATTTTTATGAAGACAAAGGCTCAGAAGGGGACAATGGAAAAAAAAAAGCAGCTACATGCAAAATTAAAAGAAATAACATAAACCAGACTCAGACTCTGAAAGAACTCAATAAGGATTTCAAAAATCAGTTAAGAGAAGCACAGGAAAAATGAGGAAGAGAAATGAAATGAGTACAAAGCAGAATTGACCAAAAGGAAAAAGAGATACAAAAAATTCAATGAAGAAAAGAGAGTCATTTGAAGCAGTCCAGCCACTTCATGGTCTTCTTGTGTGGATCTAAGTACCTGGAAGGGAAGTCAAGAGCTGGGAGACTATGGGTAGAAGGGTTAAAGATTAAGGTAGAAAGGACATAGGTATAAGAAATACACAAAGAGATACAGAGATCTTCAGGATCATGTCAGCCTGTCATCTCCTCCTCAATAGGTGAGAGAGAGAGAGAGGGAGTGAGTTGAGCTGATTCTATTGAGAATTGTAGCTGTGGGGGTTGCAGGATGTCAATCAAACAGTCAGCACATCAGAAGTTATAACATAGTACTGACAACCCAAAGGAATGAATGGCAACACAATAGTACTGCCAGCTGCCCAGGAAAGAAATTCATGTGAAACCTTCTCTTTTCTAGGACATTGGTACCAAATTACACAAATGCAAGGATCAGTCTTTGACATTACAAAGGACCTTTAGAACTTGCCTGCTTGCATTCAGACTTTAGAGAGTAGTAAGGGTTTGATTTTTAAATTCTACAAAATTTAAGTCCCATTCAATTTAAGCATTCAGAAATCAATCATGTAGAATATTAGAAATATATTCTTAAGTCTGGTCCACGAACACTTTGCTCATTAGAGTCAGTTTTTGAAAACATCTTCAATATCTCCATGATTTATTATAATTGAAATCCTTCATTCTTTTCAAAATATTATGACCAGGTAGAAAAGGAAGTTCAAAAGATCATAGAAAAAAAAATCATTCCTTAAAAATTAGAGTTGGACAAGTAGAAGCTGATTCCTTCAAGAGAACTCTAGAAATAATAAAACAAAATCAAAAGAATAAACAAACAGAAGAAAATATGAAATATCTCATGAAAAAACAACTGTCATGGAAAATAGATCCAAGAGAGAGAATTTAAGAATTATTGGACCACCTGAAAGACATGATTTTTTAAAAATCCTGGAGATCATAAAACAACAAATTATCAAAAAAAAAAACCCAACTTCCCTGATACTCTTGAACAAGAAGGTAAAATAGAAATTGATAAAATTTACAGATCACCTCAATAAATAAATGAATCCCCAAACATCACCTGCCAGGAATATCATAGCTAATTTTCCCCCCAATAGTTACATGATTCTTGTTCCCCTTCCCATCTGCCCTCCTCTTTCCAAGAGTTAACAAGCAATTCCACTGGATTTTTTATATACATACATACATACATATGTATGTATGTATATAAAATCACTCAAAAACTATTTGCTTATTAATAGTATATCTAAATTCAAGAGCTCCCAGGCAAAGAAAGAAGTACTGCTAGAATTCAGAAAGAAGCAATTCAAATACCATGGTGCTGTAGTCAGTATTATATACATATATACATATATATATATAGCCTCCAAATTTTCAGAGGACAAATTAAAGAACCTCTACTTCCCTGTCTCAGCTCTAGCTAAATCAAACAAAAACTAAACAAGACACAAATGAAGGAAGTGAATAAAATTTTAGAAAAAATTAGAACTATTGGATCTCTGAAGAAAACCTGAATGGGAATATAGAGTATATGCCTTCTCTTCAGCAGTGAATGGCTCCTACACAAAAAATTGACCATATATTAGCAAATAAAACTGTACAACCAAATGAAGAAAAGTAGAAATGATAAATGCATCCTTTTTAGATCATAAGGTAAAGAAATTATAATTAATAATGTTCTATGGTGTGTAAATAGAATTAGCTTGAGCCCATTAATAGTCAAAATTCTACTCAACCTAGGTGTGCTAATGATGTCACCCTAACCTCCCTTAGTGGGGAGGGGAGATGAGTTACCCACACGTGACAATAAGTAACAAATCAAGAATAAGGGACTGCCCTTTGGGCAGTCCAAATCAATGTAGAAACTGCCATTTGTCCATTTGAATTAGAGGTGGACCACAGGAAGTGATGAAAGACAC
>NC_058134.1:260860150-260903771 GCF_016433145.1 Gracilinanus agilis | reverse complement strand
ATTTATATATATATATATACACATATAAATATATATATATACACATATACATACCAATATGCATATTTCCTCATAAACTCAGAGTATATGCTTCAACAAATACATATAGCATCAGTACTAAGTCTGAGCACTCACATATATTAGTAAAGAGCTACATATATAGGGAACTTTTTTCATGGCTCAAGTATTCACTTCAAGTATACCAGGACCCTGATTTGCTTTAACTACTTGAGGTCTTCTTATGCTACGTTACTTGTATACAACATTTTTATAGAACCAACTGCTCAGTTTGCCTTCTGTGGTCTATTTCTTCTCATGATTCAACTGTGGGCTTGTATCTCTTACAAATTCACATTTATTTTCTTTTTCAGAGCATAATTTGGCTTTGATTCATTTGGCCTGTGCCCCACTTGGTCTGGTGTTGGCCAAAGAAATAAATAACTTTGCTACAAGAAACCATGGTTTAATGAAGGATGTAAGAAATCCTTTTCTTTCATGGGATGAGAAATGATTACCTTTCAACAGCTGAATTCTTCCTCCATAGCTGCCACGTTTGAGAAGTTGACACTTCTCAAAGTTTTCTCCTGTCTTGACTACTTCTTTGAGAATGTCTTCTACTTTGCAAAGGGCCATGAAGGTGGATGGTCAGTCCTTTAATCAATCAAAGACAGATAGACCTCTAATTCTGTCAAGAATTGCTACAGAACTTCATTCAGGATAAAGGAATTATAAAGTATATTGATTTTTTTTTGCTTTCCATTTCAGAGCTTATCACATCTTTTTCTCCTTTACCTGCCCCTTTCCTACTTTAATTTTATCACTTCATTTGGGGAAAATCAATTGATCCTAAGTTTCTTAATTCATTCCCATCCTGTAAGATAGACCACCTACATTCCATAAAGTGTGTCTGTTACTTTGTGAAATTTTCAGCGCTCTTGTAGGTGCTGGGAGCAGTGTGGCTATAGAGTTCATTCCTTCCTTCCTTCTTTCCCTTAGCCAATATTTCACTGTTTATTGCTATATAATACACTGGAATAGACAATGGGGAAATCTGAAAATAATAGTTGATCTCTCTTCTCATGGAGAAGTAGATGACAAAATGCACACAGTGATGAATAAAACATAATTTAAAATTTAATTTAATCTGGTTAATCCTAAAGAACTATGAGATGAGATGAGAGGAATATTAGTTCCAATAAGAAGCATCAAGGGGAGGTTCTGTGGAGGGAACAGCTATTAACTGTGCATTGAAGGCTGAGTAATTATGGGTAAAGACTTTTGGCTCTTCCCTAAGTAACTGAAGTGGCTCCACATTTGATCACCAATTGACCTGTAATGTTTGGGGAAGTTCCTCTGCATCAATTAACTCATTTAGTTAGCTTTTTGTAGGGAATGAAATTAAGGCTCTCCTTATCATAATACCTTTAGAAAACTTATAGGATGATTTATTACTCCTAAAGTTTCCTTCTTCTTCAGTCCCTGAAAATATCAGACATAAAGGTAGATAAATTAGAGCTCTGGGCTTTCAAGTTGGGTATATATCTGGCCATCTACCTGTACCACTGCAGTCAGCGCCTACTCCTATGGGATTGAAAGGCTGGGCAGCTTCATTTTCCTGTGAGTAATAAATAACCTGGATCATGATCCTTTGAGGGCTTACTATTCCTTACATCACAAACAACCTCTTCAGAGCAAGTTAGAGATTACCTGGAAAGTCATTAATTTGATTTATATTATATGATAAGTACCATAACTATTGTCAAATACCCTTAAAAAAGTCTGTTCACTTTAATGAAATGGGTCCAAGGAAATTATGGAAGTCAACACACTTATGGGAAAACACATGACAAAGGAACAGTGATTCAGAAATGGGATGACTGTGTAGACACATGTTGGTATGTAATCCAAATTTGCCAGACTACAGAATATATATCAGAGAAATATAGAATCGGTTTAGAAAGAAAGTTTAGGGGAAAACTGTAAAAAGTTTTGAATGATAGACCAAAGTGGATCTTAATTTGATAAGACCTTGCAATGGGAAGACCAATTTGGAAGTATTTATACATGATTAAAGAGAAAAAAATAGCAATGGAAAGATCTATCAATCAGTTATTTCATGAGTAGTGGTACCATAATCACATAATAGGAAAGGCAAAGAATGGAATATTCAAGGACTGAGGTGATGAGGAAGAAAAACAGAAACTTACAACCATGTGCTTTCTTTGGGATAGTAAACTTTTAATGAAACTTCCTTTATTAATGTAGATTTCTGTCTCCTCTACTGGAGTGTCCAGTGATTTGTCCCAGTTAACCACAAGTTCTACTTTAATCTACATCTTCCTGACTTCAAGGATAATGTTTTATGTACAACAAAGAACTACTTTACATTTCCTATTTTATGTAACTCTTGTCACAAAGCCCATTGGTATGGGAATCTCACCTTCCTGTTGTATGAGGAGCAGGGCAGAGTTAGGGAGAATTCTCTTTGAGCTCCCCTGTAGGAATAATTCAGATCTAATCTCCTTTGAGACTCTAGTCTATTCTGGCACTTTTTACTTCCATTTTCAAGAGTGAAATCTTCATTCCATTTTCAAGAGGGAAGATGCCAACCTCATTTAAGGGTAAGTAAAAGACTTTGGGAAGACCTGAGAGGAGTCAGCAGTCTCAACCATATTTCTTTCACAGCTTGCTGATCTAGAGATATCTGAGTTTCTCAATCAAGTGAGATTCAGGACATTCTCTCTTGGTTAAATTGAGTTATCTTCACTTCCAATGGGAAAGCTTCTTCCTTCTGAGTGTATTCTCCTATGTATTCCTTTCCTGATTATTATTTTTTTAGTTTGGGTAAACAGTTTCTTTGCTATCCTCTATGTTCATTGGTGGAATGAAGATATATATATAAGCTCAAGGTCCCCTTTCCCACCGAAAAATAACAAAACAATCAGAAACTATGTGGAACCTGGTCATATACACAGAGAGATATAATTCTGTTTGCATACCCATTCTCTTTGAGGAAAGCAGAGTAACCTGGGATGCCAACCTCCTGTTTAGCCTTCTGACCAGAATGAAAGTATCCTGTGCAGAAGGGAGTTGGAAGAAGCTAAAAATGTTTATTCTATCTACTTCCCTTTAAGCCACCCAAGGACAGCATCCTTGTCCCAGTTGATCTCTTTCTCTACATGTAAAGTTCTCTTTTCCCTACATTAATAATAAAGTTGAGATAATAAGATCTAATTTTCTTCCCCATTCTTCTTAGCAGAAATGACTTTCTTATACTAACTCTATGGAATGGAAATTTTCTTTTCTTTTTTTTTCTTTCACAGAAAGAGATAAACCATAATACCTATTGTCTCAGGAAGGAGAAGGAGGAAGAAAGCAGGGATCTCAAAATGTCAGAAAACAATTGTTAAAAATTAGATTTACAAGTAAAAAATAAAATAAGAAAGAGTTATTTATTTTGAGTGGAATAGTGTAGCATTATGTAGACACAAATTAATAAAGAAAAATTTAAAACTATAGAATATAAAATACTTTAATAGCTGTTATTAAATTTTTAAATTGTGGTATTTAATGTTCACAACATCAATTTTTGTTGTCCTGTAAAGTTAACTCTTAATCTTAATTAATCTTTTAGTTAACTTAGTTTAATTGTTTACAACCAAATAAAATAACTTTTCTTTTATATCCTTTACAAGCATTTCTGAATTTAGAATATGTTTTAAGATTACTTCATCTTGGGGGCAGCTGGGTAGCCCAGTGGATTGAGAGCCAGGCCTAGAGATGGGAGGTCCTAGGTTCAAATCTGGCCTCAGATACTTCTAAGCTGTGTGTGACCCTGGGCAAGTCACTTAATCCCCATCATTGCCTAGCTCTTACCACTCTTCTGCCTTGGAATCAATACATAGTATTGATTTTAAGATAGAAGGTAAGGGTTAAAAAAAAGATTACTTTATCATGTGAGATCAGTCATTTAACTTCATCTTCCATGAGTAAAGAAAAATAAAGGGATAAGAACTTTGTCCTTTATTTTTTATGTAGATGTGTTCAGGTTATGTTTTACATAGTAACTTTTTTTTAACTTCAAGAACAATTTGTAAAGAATATAAAAGAAAAAAGTTATTTTATTTGGTTGTAAACAGTTTTAGATGGCATGGCAGACTAGCTGATTAGCTCGAATCATGTTGAAACACAAATTTATTTGATTTAATATTTCATATTGTGACCATATTATATGAACAGTAAATTGTATATAAAATCACTAGATGGCAGCAAATCCCAATTTTTTCAACTATCAAATGTCTAATACCATGACAAACTTTCAAATGGTCATTTTTGTCTTAAAGTATAATTTACAAACATCTGTCAGCTAGGTTGATAAATCTACCTGGTACTTTGAACATTTACAATATATTAAGCTAACATGGTGACATCTTTGATTGGGCATGAATTGATTTTTAAAACATTAAACAAAAATGTCCATTGTTAATTTTTTAAATGACCTCAGCTGAGGAGCTAATTGCTCATTTCTCTTTTTAAAAATAACCTTTATTAGGGTATAAGGAGAGAGAGCTGAACACACCTCAGTGGAACTTGGATGTGATCCAGTGCAAGCTGCTGGGGAAAGAGCACAACCAGCTTGGTCTAACCTCAGCAGGGTACAATACAGAATGAGTAGCAGTAGAAGAAAAGTGAAAGTGACTCTGAAAAGCATAGCCAGATCAGAGGCCAGACAGGACCCAGAACAGGCAGCAGTGGAAGGAACAGAGCTCTACAAGGTCCAGCTTCAGTGGGATGAGGCAGAAACCAACTTAAGCCAGCTGGACTGAACAGCTACAAACCTAACATTAGGACTGCCAGGCTGCCTCTGCAATGTGCTCAATCTTAGACTTAGACTTAGACTGCTGAGCCAATTCCAGGCTTAAGGACACTCATGGAACATTATTCCCCTTATCCCAGGAACGACGTTAAACTTCAACATCTACATAAAATCAAGGGAGGGAAACCTTAACATGAGAAAAGAGAGGGAAAAAAGGTAGAAAATTATTTCAACAAGAGAGATAATTGAAATACAAACTCAGTAGAGGACAACAATACAAAAAAGAAAATGTGTGAAGCCTCAAAGGAAAATGAAAAAATAATATCAATCCCAAAATGAACCCTTGGAAGAATTCTAAAAAAGGATAAAAAAACCCTAGGAAAAAAATGGGGAAATTATTTTTAAAAATCAGCAGAGTAAAATAAATACTGAAGAAAACAATTTCCTAAAAAAAGGAAATATAGGGGTGGAGTCAAGATGGCAGATTAGAATCTGTGGAAACCTCATCCTCTGTGACTACGCTTCTACACCAATCAAAAGAAAGAGCTTCAAAAAGGACAGAAATCCAAACCCAATAATGGGAGGGAGCCACAGGACTCTCCTGCTTGATTCAGCAACTCAGAGAAAGTTGAATTCTAGAGTATAGGGAAACTACCCAATGTCTCTCCCTTACCTACTGCACTGAAATCTATGGCAACTTGGGCTGATGGTGGGATCTCAGGGTGAGTGCTGAAACCCCAAAGGAGGACTGCAGTGCCACAACATGAAGCTCAGGTCTCTGACTGTGGCTGGCAGAGAAGTGGTTGGCAGAGAGGAGTAGAGGAGAGTGGTGGCTGGTTACTTCTTTAAGCCCCCACACCTTCATCTTCAGCCTCTTCAGGTGGCTGGGGAAGATCTGGCCTCAGGGCAGATTAGCTCAGCAGGTCAGCTCAACTGATCTAATCCAGGACAATAGCAGAGTAGAGAAGAAGCCCCTTTAGGGCAGAAAAGATCACACTCACAGATCCAGCAAACAAACAGAGGAGCAAGTATACACCCAAGCTGCAAGGAGGGGAAATCAATAAAAAATATGAATAAGCAACCTTAAAAAAGGAAATTACTATTGAAAATGTCTATTTGGATAAAGAACAAAGAACAGGTAGAACAGAGGAAGAATAAGGAACATGGAGCAAAACCTCAAAAACTCCAAGAAATTGGACTCAGGCTCTGGAAAAGCTTAAAAAAGAATTTTTAAAAATGGGTCAGGTTGAAGAAAAATGGGAAAAGAACTTAAAAAGCAAAACAGGTCATCTAGAAAAAGAGTCACAATAACTAAAACAAAAAACAAACAGTATTTTAGAAGTCAGAATTGACCAGCTTGAAACTGAGGCAAAAAATTAAAGAATGAAAAGAATGACTTACAAAGAAAAAGAGATTAAAAATTTATGGAGTTATGGATGAAATCCAGTCTTTAAAAATGAGAATTGAGCAATTAGGAGTTAGTGACTTCAGAAAGCATCAAGAATCTATAAAACAAAATCAAAAGAATAAAAAAAATAGAAGAAAACATGAAACACCCCATTGAAAAAGCAACTGACCTAGAAAATAGAACCAGGAGAGAAAATTTAAAAATTATTGAACTACAAGAAGGCCATGACCAAAAACAAACAAATAAATAAAAGCCTAGATATAATACTACAGGAAAATATCCAAGAAAAATTCCTCAATATCCTTGAACAAGAAAGTAAAATAGAGATTGAAAGAATCCACAGATCACCTCCTACATTAAATCTCCAAATGACAACTCTCAGGAATGTTATAACAAAGAAATTTCAAGAGCTCACAGATCAAAGAGAAAATACCATAATCAGGTAGAAAGAAACAATTCAAATATCACAAAGACCCAGCCAGGATTACACAGGATGTGGTGGCCTCCACATTGAAGAATTGAAAGGCTTGGAATATGATATTCTAGAAGACAAGGAAACTAGGTCTACAACCAAGAATCAACTACCCAGCAAAACTTACTATACTCTTTCAGGGGAAAGCATGGTCATTTAATAAAATAGATTTCCAAGCATTCCTGAAGAAAATGCCAGACTTGAAGAGAAAATTTGAGACTCAAATACAAAATCCAAGAGTAGTATGAAAATGTATAATAAGCAAGGTAGCTGAGTGGCTTAGTGGATTGAGAGCCAGGCCTAGAGACAGGAGGTCCTAGGTTCAAATCTGGCCTTAGACACTTCCTAGCTGTGTGACCCTGGGCAAGTCACTTGACCCCCATTGCCTATCCTTACCACTCTTCTGCCTTGGAGCCAATACACAGCATTGGCTCCAAGACAGAAGTTAAGGGTTAAAAAAAAGGTATAATAAGAAAGACGAAAAATTTAAGGGCTTCAGTCAAATGGTTTATATTCCTATATGGAAAGATATTATCTGTAACTCTTAAAAATTATTATCACTTTTGTAGTAGTTAAAAGTAGTTAAAAGAAGTATACATACAGGGGATGGTAGTTAGCTGATTAGGATAATATGTTTTAATATACATATATAAATGTATATATATTTTATATATTATTGTAGATAAATTAATAAAGTAGGGTGTAAATGTTTAAGATTAGATATTATTAGGAGGCTTATCAAGCAAGGCTGGACAATTCTAAATGGAATGGGGAAGTGGGAAATGGCTCTCTCTCCTGGAATGGACTCCATGTTGGCTGAGTGCAAGTTGCTGCTGACCCACTGTGGGAGACCTCCGGGAAATTGGAGTTTGTATCCTGGTATCCTGAATAAAGAATCATCTGCCTTTGGGAGGTTAGGTCAAGAATGTCAAACCTGACCTGGGCTGCTGGTCATCTCAAGCTGGTTTAATTCTGTAACCTTACCTATCTCAAGGATTATTGGCTGAGGACCTGGGAGAGCTGCTGTATCATCACTGGAATTGGACAGGACCCAGCAGTGAGGATCCCTCTTCCATTCTTGATAGTCCAGCTGTGCCTTGATATAACCTTTAGCTAAGTGTAGATAAGTTCCTTCCCTGACCCAGAGACTTGCCCATAGGTTGTTAGAATAGACATCCCTTTCCCTTCCATTTAGAATTCTCCAGCCTTGCTTGATAAGCCTCTATACCTAATCTTAAATATTTACACCCTGCTTTGTTAATTTATCTACAGTTTAAAAATATATATAACTGGGGGGAAGAGGGTAAAACTAAAAGAAATGGGAAAAGAGAAGTAAAATGGGGCAAAATTTATCACATAATGAAATGCAGGAGGGCAGGGGGGAACCAATATAATGGAAGGCAAGAAGAGGTTGGTGATAGGTAACACTTATTCCATACTCTCAGTGGAACTGGCACAGAGAGAGAAGAACAGCCAGAATCATTGTGGTATAGAATTGTATCTGACATAGAAGGGGAATAAGAAATGGGGTTGTGGGGAGGGGAGAAATACAAGGGAGGGAGAGACTGATGGGGCAGTAATCAAAAAGTCTTATATTAAGAAGGAAGTAAGAAGTGGGGGGGAGAGTAAGGGGAACAAAATAAGGGAGGGGAGACTGACTAAAAGCAAAACACTGGAGGGAAGGGAAAGAATAGAAGGATTAAGGTCAGGATTAAAGAAGGAAGTCAAAATGGAAGTGAATACAAAGATGGTAATCTTAACTGTGACTATGAATGGGATGAACTCACCCATAAAATGGAAGCATATAGCAGAGTGTATTAAAAACTAAAATCCAACCTTATGTTGTCTACAAAAAACACACATTAGGCAGGTAGACTCACACAAAGTAAAGGTAAGAAGCTGGAGCAGAATCTATTGGGCTGCAACTAAAACAGAGGAGGCAGAAGTAGCAATCATGATCTCAGATAAAGCTAAAGTACACTCGATTAAAAGAGAAAAGGAAGGGGGGAAGCTGGGTAGCTCAGTGGATTGAGAGCCAGGCCTAGAGACAGGAGGTCCTAGGTTCAAATCTGGCCTTAGACACTTCCCAGCCTGGTGACCCTGGGCAAATCACTTGACCCCCATTGCCTACCCATACCACTCTTCTGCCTTTGAGCCAATACACAGTATTGACTCCAAGATGGAAGGTAAGGCTTTTAAAAAAAATAAAATAAAAAAAGAGAAAAGAAAGGATATTACATATTGATAAAAGGTAACATAAATAATGAAGAAATATCAGAACTCAACATGTATGCACCAAATGGCACAGCTTCCAGATTTTTAAAGGAGATATTAAAGGAGCTTAAGGAGGAAATAAATAGTAAAAGCATACTAGCAGGGGACCTCGACCTTTCCTTATCAGAATGATACAAACTGAACTAAAATATAAAGAAGAATGAAGAAAGGGAAGTGAATAAAATGTTATAAAAACTAGAGCTAATAGATGTCTGGAGAAAATAAAATGGAGACAAAAAGGAATAGCCTTCTCTTAAGCAGCACATGGTACATATGCATACATGATCATGTACTAGGGCATAAATACATCACAAACAAATCTAAAAATGCAGAAGTAATAAATACAACTTTCTCAGATCATAATGTGGTAACAATTATAATTAATAAGTGTTCAGATAGAGGCAAATTAAAATTAATTGGAAACTAAATAATCTAATTCTTCAAAACTGGTGGGTCAAAAAACAAATCATAGAAACAGTTACTGATTTCATTGAAGAGAATGACAATGAGGAGACAACATATTATGGGATACAGTCAAAGCAGTACTCAGGGGAAAATTAATATCTCTGAGTGCCTATATCAACAAAATATAGACAGAGGAGGTCAATAATTGGACTTGCAAATTAAAAAATTAGAAAAAGCACAAATTAAAAATCCCCAGATGAAAACTAAATTGAAAATCCTAAAAATTACAGGGAAATTAATGAAATTGAAAGTAAAAGAAATATTGAACTAATAAATAAGACTAAGAACTGGTACTTTGAAAAAAAACAAAAAAGTACTGGTAAATCTAATAGAAAGAAAAGAATCTAACAGTATTAAAAATGAAAAGGACAATCTCAACTCTAATAAAGATGAAACTATGACAATTATTAAGAGCTAATTTGCCCAAGATTATGGTAATAAATATGACAATCTAGGTGAAATGGGCAATATTTATAAAAGCATAAAATGCTTATTAACAAAAGAGGAAATAGAATAATTAAATAGTCCCATCTCAGAAAAAGAAATTGAACAAGCCATCAAGGAACTTCCTAAGAAAAAATTCCCAGGGCCAGATGGATTCAGAAGTGAATTCTATCAAACATTTAAAGAACAACTAATCCCAATAATACAGAAACTATTTGACAAAATAGACAAAGGAGTCTCACTATGTGAAGGAAATTTACTCTCCTGGGATCTTACACTTGACCTCATCTTCTGCTGATGATTTGACCTGGAAATAAGGACTGTTTGAGGGAACTCATTGGGTGAATTGAGTCACAAGAATAGAAAGATAGCTGGACAAATATTGTAATAGAGTCAAGAAGTCATGAGATAGGGGACAGGACAATTCCCTACAATGCACCTGGACTGCCCCCTGGACAGTGCGTACAAAATAGAAAGCCATAGTGGCTCCCAATATGTCACCTGTGAGAGTTAATGGACAGAGAATAGGTTTGATAAACTGAGACAAGAGCAGATTTCACTCTCTTCTCTTTTCAGTTTGTTGCTAACCGGAAAACATTGTGAGAGTAGATAGGGGCCCTTATGGCAGCTACAGATTAGCAAGCTAAATGGAGCAATAAGGAAAGTAACCTACATATTTCTTTCTTATTTTTCCTTTCACTCCCACTACCTTTGATTAATAAATTTATTTATTTATGGTCGATCTCAAAATTGTCAAAGTTACCAAACTCTTTTAATGACACCAATATCGTATTGATTGCCAAATCAGGAAGACCAAAAACAGAAAAAGAAAACTAGAGACCAATCTCCTTAATGAACATAGATGCAAAAATCCTACATAGAATATTAGCAAAGAAAGTACAGCAAGTCACCACAAGGATTATTTACTATGACCAGGCGGGATTTATACCAGGAATGCAAGGCTGGTTTAATATTAGGAAAACCATACACATAATTGAACATATCAATAACCAAACCAACAGAAATCACATGATTATTTCAATAGATGCAGAAAAAGTCTTTGACAAAATACAACACTCATTCCTATTGAAAACATTAGAAAGTATAGAAATAGAAGGGTCTTACCTCAAAATAATAAACAGTATTTATTTAAAACCATTAGCAAACATCATCAGAAAGTTAAAAACCTTCCCAATAAGATTAGAAGTGAAGCAAGGATGCCCATTATCACCTCTTTTATTCAATATCATACTAGAAATTCTAGTGGTAACAATTAGAGAAGAAAAAGAAATTGAGAGGATTAAAGTAGGAAATGAATAGGCTAAACTATCACTCTTTGCAGATGATATGATGGTATATTTTGAGAATCCTAGAAAATTAACTATAAAGCTAGTAGAAATAGAATAAATTGTGGAATATAGTACAAGGTGTTGGTCAAAACTTAATTCCTACCAGTCTGCTTTCCTCTTTTTCCCAGTAATTAAAAAAATCTAACAGGGAGAATTCTTTTATAAATAATTTATGGTTTCCAGTATGTCTAATACTGAGTTACTGAGTTCCAACTATTTTCAAGTCTCCTTTGTCTGGTGTGTTTATTCCTTTGATCTATTTTCTAATTTTTAACCAATACCAATGTTATGGATTACTGCTTTATAATGTAATTTGAAGCTGGAAAGTACTATTCTTCCCTCTTTCAATTTCCTTTCATAATCTAGATCTTTTATTTTTTAAAGTAAATTGTTATTTTATTAATTGTCTACATGGTAAAGGACTAGGGATGAATTTATTCTGAAAGTATCATTTTTATTTTATTGGAACAGCCCAGGCATAAGCTCTGAACAAAACATTCCTCAATTTAAATTGTTCATTTAAGGAGCACTTTGTAATTAAATCTATATGAATCTTGTGTGCTTTGGAAATTTGACCTCCACATTATTTATATATTTTATAGTTACTTAGAATTGTATTTGCTCTTCTGTTGTTGTTCCTCAGATTTTGCTATTATTATATGGAAATACAATTAATTTTGAGAGTTTTTTAAAGTCTGCAACTTTTCAGAAGCAATTGTCTAATTGCCCAAGATGTTCTAAATAAACCATCATATCATCAGCCAATAGGGTTATTTTTATTTCTTTAACCCATCTTTATGCTTTTAAAGTTCAGTTCTGATTATGAACAACCTACTCCCTCACCCACCCAAGCTCCAATGGTTAATAATTGTCTTTAGTATAAAATACAAACATCTGTTTGGCTGTTAAAGTCCTTTAAGGGTAGTCTACCATTTCTAGATTTATTATTGTATATTACTTTTTCAGGCACTCTGTTCTAGTCAAATTGGCCTACTTGTCCATCTCCTTCCACAATATTGTAGCCATCATCTCTGTCTTTCCTATAGACTTTCTCCTTTTTTTGAGAGGTGTGCCTCGCTTGTCTCAGAGAATCTCTGGTTTCTTCAGAAATTCAGCTCTCGTGCTACTTCTTACCTGAGGTATATCCCTATGTCTGAAGTGGTCAGAGGTGAGAACAAGACTTGTTCTGTTTTTATCTTTGTCTCTCTATAGCTTAGAGTGGAAACAATGTTGAATTGTTATTAACTTTTATATGAAATTTTTCTTGAACTTCAGGTTTTGAAGGTCAGCCAGCTTCCAAGTTATAGTACTTTAGTCCCAGACCTCAAGGCATATCACAGGGCTGGCTATTGTTAGAAGCAGGGTGGAGACCTGCCCCTTATTTATCTGTAAACTAGAACTCTTCCAGGTATGGGAAGTCAATAAGATCTTGCTATTGAGTTGAGCCACCATATTAAACTTACTTAAAGTACAGTGGTCTGGCTAGGTGGTGGAATGTGCTGGTATCTTACAGGTAGGCCAAGGAAAACACACCAGTCCCTATTGTCAAGAAGTAATAAGAGAGGAAATGAGATATCTAAGTCTATCTCCTCGGTGGCTCTTTACCATCAGAGATGTTTTAGAATGTCCAGATGCAGGAATTAATAACTAATAACTTCAGGGAACTATTCAGGAGATTAATTTTGAAATTAATGTTCAAAGATGTAGATGTTATAAATTAATCCCGATATAGCAAGCAAATATATCAGGAACTCAGCCTCAAGTTTTTGGCTTCCATGTCTTAAATGACTGAGATGTCATCTCAGGATGGGAAGATTAAGAATTTTTGTCCCAGGGCAATTTAAGAAATATTCTCTTATCTCTATTAGAAGTGAACTATAGATTTCCTAACCAAGGTAGATTCAGATTGCAAAGACATTCAGGATATCTGTTTGATGACATAGATGGATTTACTGGGTTTGAGGTCAGGAAAATTTGGAGTTCCTTAGACATAGTAAACCTAGAACATAGTAAGACATTTAACAAATACTTCTTAGGGTACCAGATGACATCTAGCAAAGAATATTGATAAGCAGAATCAGAAATTGGATAAATGACCCATGACAAAATGTTTTGATTAATGTGTTATTTCATGTCATTGATCATGTTTGTCCTTTTCAAAGAGGACCGATAATATGACAGTTGATATCTTGACTTGTTTTTGTGAAATAGATTTAACTGAAACAATATTACATAAAGTCATCGGCCTCACTCTCTCTTCTTGAGTCACTGAATTCTAGTTGCAAAACAAAAGTTAGGATGACTGGTTATGGCCATGGATAAAGTGGATGTCTTTGGTCTCTTCAAAATCTAACCAAGCTCTAAACATGTGTAGATTTGCATCATAGTTACTTGGTGATGAGCCTTTATTATGGTGAATGGGGACATTCACAAGTAAATCTGTGATTCATATTCATGGCATATTGTTACACTTTATACAATCTCCAACCTACTTAGTTCATCTGCTATATTGAAAAATCTGCCAAATAGATATGAGTCTATATTGCATATGTCTCTCTACTTTATATTTTAATATTTGTTTATTTTGAAAATAGTTGAATGGAGGAATTTCTGTTATATCTTTCCAAGAATCTTAAATTATTTTAAATGTATGCATAGAAAAATTAATTGGGAAATACATTCACAATAAGTTTCCCTAATTATAGTCCAAGATATATAAGGAATGGATTCAAATTAAGAAGAGCATCAATTCAAAAATTAAAAATACAATCAAAGCTTAACACTATTTTCAAAGAAGAAATCCAAATACCCAAGTCATGTAAAATATTTCAAACCTCTACTAATTAGAGGAGTACAAATTCTAACAACTCTGAGGATCAATATTACACCTATCATATTAGTAAAATTAATTAAAAAGGAAATGGCAAACATTGAAGGGGCTGAAGGAAAATGGGTGCATTAATTCATTTCTGGATATGGCAAATTTTTTTGGAAACTTTTAACTTAGGAATTCATTTTGTCTGTTTAAAAAAGTTTTGCTCCTCTTTTTTAACTTTTCAAATGGTGAGGAGAAAGAGAAAAAATTATTAATTAAAAATATGAAAGCTACCAGCATTTTATTCTAGTTAGGTGATTTTTTTTCCTTTTCAAAAATGAGAAATAATCATCACAATTGGATGTTATACTCTATAGATATTAGTTAAGTATAAAATGGTAAAAATATAGTTCAGTGCTGAATATTACTTGAAAATGTCTAATATTCCTTATTCTTGACTTATAACTTCACTTAGGATGCCTTCAATTCATATATAGATGATTCTCATAAAGATATGTATATGTATATATACATATATATATTTACATATGGGATAGTATTGTTATAAATAAGAGAGGATTATAGCAGGGAAGTTGTGTTTATTCTAAGAGGAAAGGATATTTGGGAATTAGGATGACCCTAATACTAAAGTCAACTAACTAAAATTTCCCAGATCTAATTTGTCCCCTCATGGGGAGTGTTCAGAAAGTTTGATCTACACTAACCCTTACCTCTCTGATTTAAAGAAAACCCAGTCCCTGTTCTACCTAAATCTGCACTAACCCCCCCTCCCCTTAGGTGGTATTAGAGGTAGAGGCCTATGGCAGTTTGGCAGGGCCCAAGGAAAGGTCCTGGATCCAAAAGGAACCCAGATCTGGTCTTACAGTCAGATAGACAGATGTTCAGGATCACAAGGAAATACAGCAGACAATGGCAAGACAGCAGGTAGGATGGGGAATGAGGGTAGAATCAGCCACTAAGGAAAAGCAGCCATCCTCTCCAGAAACCTCCAGAGAGAGTCAGCTAACCTCCTCAGTTCCAATCCAACCCTTTCTTCAAAATTCTAGAATCTTGCCCCTCTCCTCTACATCTGTTCCTTACAGACCATCCTCACATGCCATAATCCTCTCTTACTTATAACAGTAAGTGCATGAACTGATATTGTAACTCTTCGTACATTTTAAAGACTTTTTCTCATATGTATCTGAAATGTTTCTCTTTCAAATACATTTAATATCATTTCCTCCACAGAGACAATTTTGTCTTCAATAGTGGTCAGTTCTATTTACAGTTGGTTCAAGTAAACTGTTTTAAATTATCTCTCTTTGAAGATAATATGATGACTTACTTAGAAAATCCTAGAGGAACTACTAAAAATTAGTTGAAATCATTAACAACTTAAGCAAAATTGCAGAATATCATAAATCCATATCAGTCATCAGCTTTTCTATATATTATCTGCAAAGCCCAGCAGCAGGAGATAGAAAAAGAAATTCCATTTAAATTAGCAGTATATAATATAAAATACTTGGGATTCTATCAAAACAAACCCAGGAACTATATGAATTTAATTACAACACATTTCATAAAAATAAAGTAAGATCTAAACAACTGGAAAAGAAATACTAATTGCTTATGGTTAGGTCAAGTAAATATTCTAAAAATGACAATTTTACCTAAACAAATCTACATATTCAATGCCATACCAAAATGTACAAAATTATTTTCAGTGCTAAAAAAATGATAACAAAATTCATTTGGAAGACTAAAAGGTCAAGAATGTCAAGAGAATCAATGAAAAAAAAAAGTGAAGTAAGGCACTGTAGGATCACCAGATATCAAGCTGTATTACAAAGCTGTAATCTTCACAACAATATGCTACTTGCTAAAAAGTAGAGTGATAGATCAATAGAAGAGATGAGGTACACAAAATCTAGTAATAAATGACCTACTTGTATAAAAATATTCATAGCTGCTCATTGTGTGGTAGCAAAGAATTGCAAACTGAGGGGATATCCATCAATTGGAGAATAGATCAACAAGTCATCATGGACATTAGAAATAGAATACTATTGTGCTATAAGAAATGATAAGCAGTGTGATTTCAGAAAAAGCTGGAAAGATCTCCATGAAGTGCTGCAAAGTAAAATAAGAAGAAGCAAGAAAACACTGTACAGAGTAACAGCAATATTGTACAATGATCAACTGTGACAGACTTACCTACTCTCGGCAATAAGTGATTCTGGCCTTTTCTGAAGGACTTAGGACACAGAACGCTATCCACCTCCAGAGAAAGAACTGGTGGAATCATGGAGATCAAAACATACACTCCTTCACATTAGTTTATTTGTGCTTCTATTTGGGGGTTTTAGTTTTATATGAGTATTTTCTTACAACAATATGGAAGTATTTTTTACCTGTATAATCCAGATCAAATTGCTTAAAACTCTGAGAATGGAGAGAGAAGGGAGAAAGGGAGACAATTTGGATCTTATAATTTTAGGAAATGTATGTCGAAAATTGTTATTGTATATAATTAGGAAAACCAAATATCTTTGAATGAAACAATAAGTTACTATATTAATTTAGTGTTTGATAAATCAGAATTTGGGGGGCAAGAATTGACTACTTAAAAAAATTGTTGGGAAAGTTATGAAATGATATGGCAGAAACTAGGATTAGACCAACATCTCACGTTGTGTTCCGAGATAAGGTCAACATAAGTACATGAATGAAGGATAAAGAGTAATACCATAACCAAATTAATCTATTTGTTATAACTATGAATAAGGGACAAATTTAGTACCAAATAAGAGATAGAGAGCATTATATAATGTAAAGTGGATAAATTGATTTTATAAAATTCAAAGGGTTTTATACAAGAAAAAATGGAACCAACATTAGAAGGAAAGCAGAAAGCTAGGGAATTTTTTTCATTATCTCTGATAAAGGACTAATTCCTAAAATTTTAAGAAAGCTAAGTCAAATATATAAAATTAAAATTAAGTCTCAGTTGATAAATGGCCAAAGGATACGAACAGTTATTTTCAGATGAAGAAATCAAAGCCATCTATAGTCACATGAAAATGGCCTAATCATTCTTGATTAGAAAAATGCAAATGAGCACAACTCTGAAGTGCCATCTCATAATTATTAGATTATCTAATACAAAATTCAAGGAAAATGATAAATGTTAGAAGAGATATGGTAAAATTTGGACACTACATTGTTGGTGGAGTTTGCAACCTAATTCAATGATTCTGGAGGACAATTTGGAACCATACCCAAAAGGCTATAAAACTGTGCATTCTTTTTGATCCATCAATAGTATTATTAGGTTTGTATTTCAGCAAGATAAAAATGTATAAAGGGAATCATTTGTACAAAAATATTTATTGCAGCTCTTTTGGTGGTATCAAAGAACTGAAAATTGAGGGGATGTCCATTAATTGATGAATGGCCAGACAAGTTGTGGTATATCATTATGGAATACTATTGTGTTGTAAAAAATGACAAGCAGGATGATTTCAGAAAAAGTCTGGAAAGACATGCTACAAAAGTAAGCAGAACAGAAGAACTTTCTAAATGGTGATAGCAGTATTTCTTGATGAATAACTGTGTATGACCTAGTTATTCTCAGTAAAAGTGACCCAAGACAATTCCAGAGACTCATTATGAAAAATGCCATCTGTCATCTGCTCTCTGAGAAAGAAGTACAGTCTGAATGCAGACTGAAACATACTTTATTTCATCTTCTTTCTTCTTTATTTTTCCACTTGAAAACTCATCCACAAAGCAACTAATATAATGATTTACAGGATTACACATGTAAAATTTATATCAGATTGCTTGTTGTCTCATGGAGGGAAGAGGGCAAGGAAGAAGCGAGAGAGGAAGGTTCAAAAGAAGAGAGAGAATTTGGAACTCAAAACTTTTTTTAATGAATCTTAAATTTTGTTTTTGCATGTAAAAGAGGAAAAAATAAAAATATTATTAAAAAACCAAAAATTTTGTTTTCCAAATATTTTTATTCCATTTGTGCCATTTCTGCTTCCCATATAAACATCTATCTGGGTTTGTGCTATTATGTTCCCACTGTGATGATTTCATCACTGTACCTGATAGAATGTAAATCATTATGCAATAATTATATTTTAAAATAATTTCCTCTCTTTCATTTGTAATACTTCTTATATTTTGATACTTGAATTTCCTTGGGATGACTTGAGTTAAATATCCTGCCAACGTCTCGTTTAATTTGTTTTCCTGTACTACATCTCTTGCCTTATGAGATAGTACAGAAATAAACATTAATTATAATTCTAATCCAGATTTTTCAAATAAAATTACATTCTAATCTAATTTTTCCATTAGCATACATTTCTATTCCTTCGTTAGGTAAGTTACATTTCTGCTTACATTAAGGCATTTTCTGGGATCTTTTGGCCTCATGTGGCAATTAATTTACATTGACCAAACATCTGCATAAAAGCATAATTAGAGTTAGTGAGGAAGTAATTTCTGCTGGCAATTTACCATTTTGGATAATTAATACTTGTTGAAATAGTTCAAAGTTCACTTGTGTCTGTTAAATGCCAGATACATTCTTATAATTTTACTAATTTTACTTTTTGCTCAGATGAAGTAATAATGTGTCTGTAAGCATTTAACTGCCTCAAGGTTAGGTCCCTATCAATAATGAATTCATTTTTTATATCTAATAAAATAGGTTTCTTAAATTATGGTGCTATTTGACTACCAACATGTCCAAATTCTAACAAGGCTACTTTTTGAAGAAAATGTTCATGAACTAGTCATCTGTGACACATCAGTATAATGCAGACGTCACTGGTCTCTCTCTCTCTCTCTCTCTCTCTCTCTCTCTCTCTCTCTGAATATTCCTGAACAATATTTTCCACAACTTTCTCTCTATTTTCAATTGTCCTCACCTTTGCATTTACGTTTCTAAATGTTAATGTGTACATTGATTTAATTTTGAGGGTTTAAGGGAATTCTCTTCAATAATTTCTTTATTACATTGTATGTGATAGAATGCTATTGTACTGTAAAAAAGGACAACGACAACAGTTTTAGGAAAAAACCTGAGAAGATTGCAAGGAATGATGCAAAGTGAAATGAGCTAGAATCAGGAGGATGACTTCTATAATAATAACAATACTTGAAGACAAAAAATAATGAAAGATTTGCAACTCTGATGAACACAATGAAAGCAATCACAATTCTACGGGATTCATTATCAAATTTTCTCTTGACCTCCAAATAGAGATGTGATAGACTCAAATTAAAATTGAAGCTTCCCCCCCTTTCTTCCTTCCTTTCCTTCTGCATTTGAACAAAGAATTTACATTGTCTAGAACCTTGTACAAGTATTAGACTTCTATTATGACATCCCTGGATAAGTGTCCTAGCAGCTCCTAGGAACAAGTGTTGATGCCCTGTATTTCTCCTCTTCATTCTCCTCACTGAATGATTCTGTTTTGGATAGTACAAGTCATATTTCATAAAATATGTCTAGGTTAACCAAGGAAAGCTGATACTGCAAAGAGTTTCACCTATATTTTTTCTTAAGAAAAAAATAACTGTAATGCCTAAGTTTAGCTAAATCATGAATAAAACATCCAACTTTACCCGTTCTCTTTGTTATAAATTGGGAAGTGAATGCATGGTGAATTTCTCAGTACAACTTATGTTTTATTTCCTTTTTAAGTATGTATAAATTAATTAGTTAAAATGAACACTAATACTAATATAAGCAGGAATATTGTGACATTTTTTTCAACAGTCCATTTAGAATCCAGTTTATACTGATCTAAGCAACTAAAATTTATTTTGGAGGAAAATTATAATGACAGATAAATTATATTGTATGGATATATAATTATGGGGAGTAAAATATACTTATAGATGTGAAGAAACAGATACAATATATTGTTTAAAGTCTTAATTTGTTTAAGGAGGTATAGCAAATGTTAGTCTTTTCTTCACATTGCTTTCTCTTATACATGACAACTTTTTTTTAAAAAGTTTCATCACTTAAGCTGCTTATAAATGGACACTGGAGGCAGCAATTGAGATAATTAAGGCAATTTGTTGGCGAATATGTTTCAATTTATTAAATAACTGAATTTCAGAGAGAGGAAATTATTCTGCCTAATAACAATATTATATTGAAAACAAGAGTATTTCCAAAGAACTATCTATTTAATGAGACTTTAAACTTAAAACATATTTTTGAGATGACTTTCATTTTTGTTTTGTGAGCAGATTAAAGTTTTTATATTCATGAGCCTTTTTCCAGCAACTATTGGCTAGGCTATTATGGAGCTAAATTTATATATATATATATATACACACACACATATCTTAAGTTGGATTCTTTGGAAATGTAGTATTTTAAAAATATATGTTTAATATGTTGGTCATCCATATGTATTGAGTTATATTTTAATATAATTTATTTCCTTTGTACTCTCATGTATTTCATTTTACATATTTAAAGTATTATTCTAAGAAATGGCCCATAGACCTCACCATGATGCCAGTGGAATTCATGACATAAATAAAGTTAAGAGTTTCCATTGTAGAACCAATATATTGTATTCATAATTTTCCATTTTGGTTTAATTAATTATATTCCATTTGTCATCAAGAAATTTCAGAATGTAACAAATCACAAAAAGAGAAGTTCTCTGAATAAATTTAAATGTTTAATATGATTACATAAAATCAGATCAAAATGTAGAAAAGAAAATATTGGTTAACCAATTAGCATTTCCATAAATGTTTAGAAACTTATTATTTAATTCAATTTGTTCTTACTTTCCACAGTAATAAGTCCCCATTAATTACACATACATAAGGAACCAGAAGTAGAACATTTTAGAATCCCACTCTTCCTGGCTGCACACTAAGTTCTAAACTATGCCATTCAGATATCTTTATGTTTCAATGTATTAGCATAACAATCCCTCAAATTCTGTTTTTGTTTTATGGAATGGCACCAGAATCCATAGATAAATATATCTCTCTCCCTCCCTCCCTCCCTTCTCTCTCTCTTTCTCTCTCTCTCTCTTTCTCTGTCTGTCTCTGTCTCTCTCTTTCTCTCTTTGTCTCTCTCTTTCTCTCTCTCTCTCCTTTCTCTCTCTCTGTCTGTCTCTCTCATCTATTTCACTCATTCGATAACTACTTCATAGTCTGCAATGAAAAAGATTTCTCACCATTATATGTAAATTTAATTAACAAAGTTAAGAGAATATCTAGATATTATTTTCAGGCCAAAAAAGTTATAAACTATAGGTTGTTTAAATATAATATATGTCATATTCAAGCTCTGGGAGTTGAGTCACACCTTGATTGACAGTTGATGACAGTTGGAGACTTCAGAATGTTCGCAGAGGCCATGAGGGAAAAAAAAAAAAAAGACAGTTGGCCAGAGAGGGTATAAATACTCTGAGACTTCTGAGAGAGCTTTTTTGATTTTGGGACCCTTGCCTTTTGGTTTAAGAGAAGAGCCTTGACCTGACATCCTTGACTAAAACATCAAATTGATCTTGAACATTGATTGACCTGTGGGTCTGACCATGAATCCTCTGATTCTCTCTGAATTCCACCTAGATATTTAGGCATTTAAACCATCTCTAGATATTTAGGTATCCCAGGCCCGGGGGTGGGGGGGAGAACCGGGAAGTGGGTAAGAGAAGAAGAAGAGGGTGGTAAGGGTGATATTTTCTGAAGGCTATAGGACTGGCACAACAACCAGCAGTAAGAAGCTGAGGGAGATATAATCAGTATTTGTGTCATCAAAAGAGATTGCTTACTCTGGTTTGGCCGTGGCCAGGCTGAGCCAGAGGAGGTGATGAACAAGAACCCAGCATTACTGAACAGCCTACAGTCCTGAGGGAGTAGTGTCATAGATTTAGTGACAGGGCCTCCTAATTCCCAATCCATTCCTGCTCATTCTTTTACCTTATTAACAAGATAGATAAATTTTATTAAGTACTTGCCTGGAGTAGTTATTCCATCACCACTCTGGGGAGGGAGAAACACAGTCAGATGAACGTTATCCAAGGCTAATAGAGCCCAATTCTAATAATCAATCAACCCCAGGTGGGACCTGAAAGGGTCACTCATCCACTGATCTTTGGGAATCCTGCCTGGGCACTGTTATAAAAAAGGGCAATTATTATAACATCCAGCTGAGTGGCAGGATACAGGTGTCCCTTTACCAGCCATTAAGGGAACCAAATCACAGCTTCCTCAGATTAATAACAACAATATAATAACTAGCCTATTAGGAGTAAAAAAATCTCAATCTTTTATTTTTTACAACACATATACAAAGCACCAATATAAATTTCACCAAGAAGAATTGTATCTTGTTATATTTATATGAAACAGTGTTTTGAGAAGCTGAAGGGATGGCCAGAAATCAGTAACTTGCTAGACTCACTCCTCTCCCACTGACAGGCTTGAGTGAAGAGGGAGAGGCATAAACTGGCTCAGAGTTCCTTTCTCCCCTCTCCCAACAAGCAGTTAGAAGTCAGTTGGAAATGGAGGTTTGATCTTAACTCTTCTGGCAAGGCTAGACTAGGCAAATCTCTAATAATATTGACTTTCTCGACTTATTTTCCCCACAGGTTTGACTAAGGGATAATAGGAGAAGCTTGATGTTTTACAGTTATCAGGGACAGACCAATCTGACTTGTATGGGCTGGACAGCTGAAGAAAGTTAGCTGAAGATGGATGTGAGTGTGCCCAAAATAATAGGCAGGCACTGCCCTCAAAAGATGAAAGTTTACTAACAAACGAAGAAGGGAAGGAAGGGAAGTTTTGTCTAGGATTAGGACAAGATCTGGGAAGCCCTGAACTGTTAGGTAGAAACAGCCCCTCCCCCATGGAGGGAGAAGGTAGCCTTTATATCTAGCTTGCCCTCAATGCCTATAATTAATCTCTTCTACTATCTAAATAACTAATTAACAATTGTGCTGTTGCTGGAAAGGTCGAGTTCAGCTAAAGGGGTTAGCTGCTGGGAAGAACCAAAATGGTTTTTGCTACAAGGCCTCCAAAGCAATCAAGAACTGGGATCGGCAAGCCGGGTGATCTGCTTAATTCCAACCTCAAGGACCAACTGCCCCTAACTGCCCCAAACTACCCCTCACCCAGAGTTCTCTGGGGGGGGGCTGGAATTCTGGGTTGAGGCTTGACCCTGTATCTTGCAGGAATTACACACTACCATCTCCATGTTACAATCTTAAGAGAGTTTTCTTTTGTCTAATGAAATAGAAAATCCATAAAGCTAACTGTCCTGATGTGAAAGGTAATGGGGCTGTGGTACAGGGTGGGATTGGGTATAGAGGTCCAAAACTTTTCTACATCAAAGAGATGATTCTGTGAGAATAATAGCTGTGCATGCCTACACCATGTAGAGATCAGTAAAAGGGAAATAATCCTGAATTTAGAGTTAAAAACCTTGGAATTTAAATCCTGACTGCTACTTCATATTTGTCATATATAATCACTCTTGACTTTAATTTTCTCATCTGTAAGTCAAGAGGATTGGTTTAATGTTGTTAAAAGTCCCTTCTAGCTCTAAAACTATGATTTGGAGAACTCAAGGGCAAATGTTTCATTCCTTCTACAGACTGTCTGTCCCCATGAATCTCCTTGTGCCCTCCTTCTTAGCTCTGAAGAACTGCATTCAGCTATCAAAGCAGAAGAAGCTTTTAGGCTTTTTTTTAATTTTTGTATTTTAAATCAACAAATATTTTAAGCAACCTTGCTTAAAGGAGTCTTTTTTGGGTATATACACACAAATTACTTTCCTTTTAAATATCATAACATATATTCTTCAATTATTGCTACACTAAATAATAAAATGAAATTTAAAAGCAATGTTTAATTATTATATAAAACAGTTTTTTATGAGAATAATCTCATTCCTTGCCTTCCTTATAGGCATTATTAACTCACTAGTGAGAGTCCTACATAGCAGAAGAAATTGTCCTAATACTCTTCAGATGATTCCAGATGAAAACTGACTTAACTGCCTAAAATAAGGTCAGTGTATATTATCCCTGAAACTCAAAGGAAACGGTGGAAGGAGGCAAGGAATATGAGGTAACAGCCTGATCTCACTCTTTATAAGACTGTATCCCCAAGTTCATCTGTATAGTAACCTAGTCCTAGGGCAACACTGACAGTTTCCAGCCTCCATAGTTGAAAAAATTGTTGAGTTGCTTCATGAGTCTTCTGAAATCTTTTGTTGTGTTTTAGATGTTTTCATTGGAAGATAGAAGACCTTTTATTACTTCTATATCTTCTGTAAATGGCTGTCTCAACATTCCTCAATAGGCATTAAACAACCACTACAATTTGCTCCTTCTATTTCCTACTCTCCCATCTCCATATCTATGCATCCATCAGGCCTAGAAGGCATTCTTTCACATAAACCAGGTAGGATCTTTCACTTCCTACAGGAATTACCTTTTCTACAAATTTAAATTAAAGTTGACACAATCAAAGGAGTTTAGTACATTTTAAAAAGCACTAAGAGGAGAAAGATGGTTCAAAAACATATTGGTAGTATTTTCAGTGAGCCAATGCTTGATCTCTTTCTAGAGGAGAAAAATGTGGTAGTCAAGGGCAAAAAAAAATTATTTTATAGGCTCAGTTGGAAAATGGTACAAAATTATGAGTACAAAATGGAGAAAGCCACACGAGTTGAAAAACAGACTTACAGAGAGACTGACATGAAATTCAGTGAAGCAATTCATTCTTGAGAGGATTCATTGATGGAATAATCCTGGAAAAAGAAGAAATAAGAATGAAGTACAACAGATCTATGGGTATTTTTATAGTGATTTAGTCCATCAATCATGAAATAGAGTGGAAATCTATCATCTTAATACCAAAAAGTTCTATTTGAGGAAATAAGAAATGTATTAAAGAAAGCAGAGTTCATAAGACAGCATGCCCATGATAAAATCAACATAAAAGAAATATGTGTTGTAGGTAAAACAATTTTAAAGTCATTTACAAATATATTTTTAAGATATTTTCTCAACATCAATTCATCCAAAAGGATGAAAAGGATGACAAATGACACTTCTATGCCAAAAAATTATGATCAATGAAACATTAATCTTTAGACCTTTTTGAAAATGGTCTGTCCATGAATCAAGGATAACTTATGAAGTGAAAAATAGATTATAATGGTTTTCTATATCTTACTCTATCTTCCTTCATATAACTTATTGGGAGAGATAGAATACATAGCATTGGTATTTTTATTGAAAATATTACTTAATGCTTGACTCCTTTTACTGAAAAGGGATTTCCTAAATGTGGAATATTATATATATTGTCAGATGTGTTCAGTGAGTCAGATAATTTTGCTGAGCTGTTTAAACCCTTTAGATGGGCAGTTAAAATCCTTTACAATTTTCCGAGTGGAGAGTGACTAATTACAGTACTTCTATTAGTATGTAGAATCACCATGCTTCACCATCTGCTCTGATATTAAATCCTCTAGACATATAGGCAGTGCTAATTGTATGCCCTTCCACTGAACTCTCTAGACTACCTGACCACACCAACTTCCCTGTAGTTTCACTCTAAGGACCCCTGGACATTTCCATCAGGTCTAGAATTGAATATGCTTATGATAAAAGATAATTCTCACTTTTCTATTGGTATGGCTTTTATTTACTAGAGGGAGCTAGCTGATGCAATAGGAGTGTCAGCTCAGGAAGATTTATACTCTTGAGTTCAAATCTGGCTTCAGACACTTATTAGCTGTGTGACTTGGTCTTCATCTCATTTATCTCCTTTTCCTCATCTGTAAAATGAGCTGGAGAAGAAAATGGCAAACCACTTTATTATCTTTGCCAAGAAAACCCCAAAAGGGGTCAGGAAGAGGGAGATAAGACTAGAAATGACAGAAAATAATATTTATTACAATTACTGACACACAAGAAATCCTTAATAAATATTAATTCATTATTTTTTTGGCTTCACTTTTCTCTTTAATTTATTTTTTCAACATTTATTAATATTCATTTTTTAGAAAAGTTAACATGCTTACATGATTCATGCTCCCACTTTCCCCTTCACCCCCCCGCACTCCACCCACCTATGGCCGCTGTACATTTCCACTGGTTTTAACATATGTCATTGATCAAGACCTATTTCCAAATTGTTGATACTTGCACTGGTGTGGTAGTTTCGAGTCTACATCCCCAATCATGTCTGCCTCAACCCATGTGTTCAAGCAATTGTTTTTCTTCTGTGTTTCCACTCCTGTAGTTCTTCCTCTGAATGTGGGTAGCATTCTTTTCCATAAGTCCCTCAGAATTGTCCTAGCATTGCTGCTAGTAGAGAAGCCCATTACATTCTATTTTACCACAGTGTATTGGCCTCTGCGTACAATGTTCTTCTGGCTTTGCTCCTTTCGCTCTGCATCAATTCCTGGAGGTCTTTCCAGTTCACATGGAATTCCTCTAGTTTATTATTCATTTGAGCACAATAGTATTCCATCACCAGCAAATACCAGCTTCTAGTCTTATTTATTAATTCAATAGTTCTTTTACTTTCGATTTTTTTAATTTCTCCCTTCATTTTTAGTATTTCCAATTTAGTTTTCATCTGGGATTTTTAATTTGCTCATTTTCTAATTGTTTAAGTTGCATGCCTAATTCATTAATCTCTGCCCTCCCTAATTTGTTAATATATGCACTCAAGGATATAAATTTCCCCCTCAGTACTGCCTTGGTTGCATCCCACGGAGTTTGGTAGGATGTCTCATCATTGTCATTTTCTTCTATGAAATTGCTGATTGTTTCTATGGTTTCTTCTTTGACTAGCTGGTTTTGGAGAATCATATTGCTTAATTTTCAATTAGTTTTTGATTTGCCTACCCAGGTGCCCTTACTAATTATTATTTTTATTGCATTATGATCTGAGAAGGTTACATTTATTATTTCTGCTCTTTTGCATTTATTTGCAATGTTTCTATGCCCTATTACATGGTCAATCTTTGTGAATGTACCATCTGCAGCTGAAAAGAAGGTGTACTCCTTTTTGTCCATATTTATTTTTCTCCACATATCTATTAAATGTAATTTTTCTAGGACTTCATTCACCTCTCTTACTTCTTTCTTATTTATTTTTTTGGTTTGATTTATCTAGATCTGAAAGAGGAATATTTAGATCTCCCACTATTATGGTTTTACTATGTATTTCCTTCTTGAGCTCTGCCATTTTCTCCTTTATGAATTTGGATGCTGTGTCACTTGGTGCGTACATATTGAGCAATGTTATTTCCTCATTGTCTATACTGCCTTTAATCAGGATGTAATGACATTCCCTGTCTTTTTTAATCATATATATTTTTACATTGGCTTTGTCAGAAATCATAATAGCCACTCCTGCCTTCTTTTTCTCATTTGATGCCCACAAGATTTTGCTGAAGCCCTTTACCTTAAACCTGTGTATGTCCACCCACCTCATATGTGTTTCTTGTAGACAACATATGGAAGGATTTTGCTTTCACATCCACTCTGCTATTTGCTTCTGTTTTATGGGTGAGTTCATCCCATTCACCTTCAGAGTTATAATTATCAGTTGTGTATTTGCTGACATTTTGCTATCCTCTCCTAGTTCTTCTCCTTCTTCTTACACTATTTCCTTTTAAACCAGTGGTTTGCTTTAAGCCTGTAACCCTTGTCTCCTCCCTTGATTTACTTCCCTTTCTACCCCCTCCCTTATTATTCCCCTATTTTTATTTTTAAGGCCTAGTGAATTCCCTCCCCTTTCTTCTCCCCTCCCTTTTTTGCTGCTCCCCTCAGTTTATCCCTTCTGACTTTCTCACTAGGGTTAGATAGAGTTCTATATCTCTATGGATATAGCTACTCTTCCCTCTCAGGGTTAATTCCACTGAGAGTAAGGTTTAAATATTACCTCTTAATGCTCTCTTCCTCTCCGTCTTATAATAGTATTCATTCCCTCCCCTTCCCATGTCCTCTTTGGGTGTAATAGAATATCTTATTTTTCTTATTCATTCAAATTTCTCTTGGTGTCCTCTACTATTCACCCCCTCTTTCTCACCCCCATATAATCTTAAACCATTTAGTACTTCAACCTTTCCCTATGAATAATTCTTCTAATGACTATAATAGTGAATACTATAATACTGAATAGAGTTCCTTACAGAGAATTATACAGAACATTTCTCCACATAGGAATATAAATAATTAGATCATATTGAAGCCCTTAAAGAGGAAAATTTTAAAAATAAGAGTTTTCTTTCTTTCCCCTCTGTTTCTTATTTGTCTTTTTATGTTTCTCTTGATTTTTGTGTTTGGATATTGAACTTTCCATTTGGTCCTGGTCTTTTCTGTGCAAATACTTGGAAATCTTCTATCTTGTTGAATGCCCAAACTTTCCCCTGGAAGTATATAGTTAGTTTTGATGGGTACGTGGTCCTTGGTGGTAGACCCAGTTCTCTTGCCTTTCTGAATATAATATTCCAAGCCTTGAGGTCTTTTAGCGTGGAGGCTGCCTGATCCTTTGTGATCCTGATTGGTGCTCCTTGATATTTGAATTGTCTCTTTCTGGCTTCTTGTAAGATTTTTTCTTTTAATTGGAAGCTCTTGAATTTGGCTATTATATTCCTGGGGGTTGTCTTTTCTGGGTCTAGTGTAGAGGGTGATCTATGGATACTTTCAATGTCTATAATGCCCTCTTGTTTTAGAACTTCAAGGCAATTTTGCTGAATAATTTCTTTTAGTATGGAGTCCAAATTTCTATTAATTTCTGCTTTTTCAGGAAGACAAATGATTCTCAGATTGTCTCTTCTAGACCTGTTTTCTTGATCTGTCACTTTCTCATTGAGATATTTCATGTTTCCTTCTATTTTACCAGTCTTTTGACTTTGTTTTATTTGTTCTTGCTGTCTTGAGAGATCATTGGCTTCTAATTGCTCAATTCTAGCCTTTAGGGCCTGGTTTTCAGTTATAATCTTTTAGTTTTCCTTTTCAATCTGTTCATTTCTGGTCTTCAATTGACTTGCCTCACTTTCTAATTGTGAAATTCTGCCTTTTAAACTGTTATTTTCTTGCCAGATGTCTACCATCTTTCTCATCATCTCAGATTTGAACTCTTCAAGAGCTTGTGAGCAGTTTTCATTTTTTGGGGAAGGTTTCGATATGGTTACTTGTTTGTTCTCCTCTGCTGTTTGCTCTGTTGTCTGGATTTTCTCTGTGTAAATGTTGTTGAGTGTTACAGATATATTCTTGATGATCATTCTCTTCTGGGGTTCCTGGTTTTGGCTTGCCATTGTTAGCCCTGCTCCTTCTCAGCTTTATCCCCATACTCAGGTTCTGTCTGAGCTCTCTAGGCTCCTGAGGTCTCAGGTGTTTTTCTCAGGGTCAAGCCTCCGGGTAGTACCCCTGCCTGCCCCTCTGCCTGAGGCTCCTTTAACAGTCTCAGGACGCTGCTTCCACATTTATGCACCTATCTGCACAGGGTCCCCACTCAAGGTCCAAGCCTGCTCTCAATATCCTTGTCCTCTCCTAGGTCCGAGCCCTCACCCATGCCTGCTCTCAAGGTCTGTGTTCAAAGTCTGTGAGTTCTTTAACCTCTTGGGTCTTAAATCTTGCTCCTCTCAGGAGCAGGCCCTGGAGCTGCCAGTGACTTAATGGGTGCCCCAAGCTTGCTCTAACTCTTGTGCGCTGGCTTTGGCATTGTAGGTGGTGTGGGGTGGGGGAGGGAGTTGTTCAGCTCACATTTTAGTGAGAGCTGTTTCACCCCTTTATAGCATGGAAATGCCCTGAACCCATGTACCTTCAATGCTTCGCCCTCTTGTGGTGTTCCTTTGTTCATCTGGATTTGTTTTTATGTCCCCTTGAGGAGTCCTATATCTTTCAGTTAGGAAAGGTTAAGCAGCTGCTTTTTACTCTGCCACCATCTTCTAATTCATTCTTTTTTTCTAATTGCCATGCCTCCATTAAGTTTTCCTTTCTCTTTTCCTGGTCAATCATCTCTGGTTCCTTTAGCACATCTTAATATGACATGTTCTCCAGTCCTTTCACTATCATGGTTGCCCTAATTCGACTCTATTTCAAATTTTCAATGATATCTAGAAATGAACACAAGACTCCAGTTTTGACTTGGCTGTCTGAGTGTACAGAAGTGTTATCATATTCCTAGCCTTTGACAATAGACTTCTACATGATTTGTGTTGAAAAACAAAAACTAAAACTATTTGTGTTGAAAAACAAAAACAAAAATTAAAAATTAAAAAATTACCCTAAAAATTAAAAAAAAACCTAAAATAATGTAATATTGAAAGCAAAGAAGAAACCCATACTAATTTTAAAGTATATTTTCTTCTTTTTCTTTTTTAAAACCCTTACCTTCTGTCTTAGAATTAATATTGTGTATTGTTCCAAGGCAGAAGAGTGGTAAGGGCTAGGCCATGAGGTTAAGTGACTTGCCCACGGTCACCCACCTAGGAAGTGTCTAAGGCCAGATGTGGACCCAGGACCTCCTGGCTCTCAATCTACTGAGCCACCCAGCTGCCCCTTTAAGTATATTTTCAATGAATTGTTTTGCTATGGAAAACCAGTGAACACTTTGTGTGTTCTTTTTTCAAAAGGTGTAATTTAATCTCTTTACTGGCTTTTTTATGACCCATGTCTATTCACACATTAAGTAGAAACAGTGTTACTGCTATTTCAATTTAAATAAGGTTACTATTACACATTTACCTCTAGAGAATGTGATTTCCCCACTCTCTTTTAGTTCTGCTCTTTCTTCTTTCACTATTTCCTTCCCCATCAATGTTTTGCTTTTAATCTGTTCCCCTTTTCCCCATCCTTATTTTACTTCCCTTCCTACTCCCTAACTTCCTATTCCCCTCTTATTTCTCTTTAAGATCTATTAATCGTACCCACCAACTTTTCCCTCCCTTTTAATACTGCCCACCCCACATCCCCTCTTCATTATTCCCTTCCAACTTCTCTGTAGGGCAAGATAGAACTCTATATCCCAATAGATCTGGCTGCTCTTCCCTCTCAGAACTGATTCCACTAAGAATAAGGTTTAAGTATTAAAGGGATTGTGGCACCCAGATATTAATTGATTCAGTACAATGTTTCTGGTTAAAACCTGGAATCTCCCTCTATGCCATAGGATTTTGCCAAAAATGCAAGATCTGTTTGCAATTCAATCAGGGAGTTTGTAGGAAAAAAGGTCTCCAAGGAGGAGGACCTTTGGCGTACAGTGCATTTGAATGCTTACAGGTATACTATATATGCATGTCCAAAGATAAAGGATTCAAATATGCACTTGTCACAATTGACTAATTGACAAGGTGGCCAGAGGTTTTCCCTGCCAAAAAGAACAATGCAGTGTTTGTGATAAAACCCCTACTGAAAGAAATCATTCCTTGTTTTGGCATACCCAATGGTATCGGCTTAGACAGAGGGAGTCATTTTACTCATGAAATACTCCAAGAAGTCTACAAAAATCTAGGAATAAAAGGGAATTATCATACCATTTATCACCCAAAAAGCACTGGGAAGGTGGAAAGATTCAACAGAGAAATAAAGACACTTATTGGCAAAGTCTTTACAGAAACTCATCTAAAGTGGACAAATGCTTTGCCAATAGCGTTATGGTATCTGAGAAGTTTCTGGTACTTCAGGAATGCCTCCACCTGAAGAGAACTCTAAATGCTTAAGAGTTAACCAAATAGAGGAATCACTCACATGGAACAAACAATCAATCCAGAAAATAATACAGCCAAGACAGGGTAACAATCAAGATAACGATATGTTAATGACATACAGAAACAACAATGTAGAGGAAGCAAATGCATTGCAAGATCAAAATGCATAGCCATCTGAGGGTCCAAAGCCAGAACAAACAGTGGTCACTTTACAAGAGGAAGGGGACATGTGATATACAGAGGTAGAGGCTCCAAAGATTCAAGTGAATCAAAAAACAGAAACAGCTGAACCCATGAACCAAGTCAAACAAGAAACAGAAAATAATGAACCACACATGACTGCTACCAGAATATGACTTAGCAGATATGGACATTGAAGCAATTTTAGCATTAGATGAAATTAATACCAAGTCATCACAACCATATCCTGTTTACACAGACTCTGATGACATGAATTCTGATAATAAAGAGGAAATGAAAAGACTATATCAAGAAGCAAAGGTACCAGTAATCAGGGTACCAGACATAGGCATTAAAGAAAGACTTGAGTGGCTATGTTTCATACATGTACTGGATGACTAATCCATCAAAAGTACAAAACACCTATAGAAAAGCCTAAATACAGAAGGATTACAAACAAAATGTGGAGTACACTGTAGCAATGAAAACAGTATATGAAAGGAAATCGAAGCAATATTGTATTGTTAGTTCCACCAATAGAGAACATTACCCCTCCAAAAGGAAAGCATATGTAAGTGGATATTGAACCACAAAACCTAGCCAAGTCATTGCAAAACACAAAATTATTGAAAACCATCTGAAAGGGCATATAACACACACACACACACATAAACAATTGATTGACATTACTGACAAAGCACCACAATCCACAATGTTCTTGTTTCTGGACCAGAGAGCCCATCCAATAACATGTGACAGAGAAATAGAGAAGGGTAAAAGGATCAAGAGAAGAAAAGAAAATTGGGGAAATCATCAAGAACAAAGATGCAAGAAAAGAGTACTTGAAAAGACATTGTGAAAAAAAACTTTTGAACTTTGAACTTTGCAAAAATGGATAATTGCACAAAGGAGAGGACAGAAGGAAATGATTTACATATGACTATGGTGAGGCTGTAGCACAAAAACACAAATTGTCCTCACACTTTAGGGATAACGCAACCACAGTACACAGCATCAAGATACAAGAGAAATCTACAGACAACTTGAAGAAAATTGACAGCTTTCAAAACAAGTGAGTATTTTGCATGCACAATACATAAAGAAAAATAAAACACAACACAAAACTGATATCTAGTCAAGATCTCATGTAAATAAGCGAGTGTGAAAACTGTGTAAATATAAAACGTATATGTATATGTCTCTAACATAAATAGTTGCAAGTTCCCTAAGATTTTAAACACATAAGAAAAGCAAGAGATTAACATTGATATGCAGAGCTAATGTTTGTACAAAATGTATAATAGTGTAAATAATGTAAATTTTATATATACCTGTAACATATTAATAATTAAGTAGATAATTTGGACATTAGACATAGGGAAAGTGCAGAAAGGACTAGGGAAGTTCAATAAATTTTTAGCAAGCTAGTGCAGGGAAAGCATAAGAATACAATATATAAGTATTGCTGTATAGATAACTAAGAATACTAACATACTAAAATAGATTCTCAATATAAAAACTAACCTTGCCTTAAAAACACAGGTAGGTTAAACATAATTTGATAACAGATAAGAATAAAAAGATAATTGTATTGCATTATTTGATAGATATATACTAAAAGTAAAAACAAGTTAAAATTCTGTTAAAATCATAGATGGGTTGAATAATAACTTAGAAGAATTTAAGGATATGAAATTGTTACACTTAAACAAGGACCTTGTGTTCAACGAAAAATTTTTCATGTTACAAAATTATGTTGTACCCTGTAAATATTGTATATAAATTGCAACCCTAATCCCCCTACCAACCTCTCCAAAACCCATCTTAGAATAGGAATAGATAGTGATAAGACCAGATAAGGATTTATTATTTTGGAGGAGGGGGAACATAAGATAGGAATAGGAAATAGTCATGTATGAAGTAAGTGGGACTTTTTGGAAAAAGTCCCATCACACAAAACCAGGATACTGTAAAGATGGAATTTGTTCAAGGGGGATGGGACAAAAGGAGCCAGAGAAGGAGTGACTGACAGTTGATGACAGTTGGTGACAGTTGAGAGACCAGAAGGATTCTGGGTAATTCTCTAGAGGAGAAGGAGAGGAGAGGTCTTCTGGTGAAGACTGGAAGGAGAGGAGGAGGACATTCCAGCTCAGATGCAGTCTTGAGGGCTTTCTGAGGATCTTTATTTGGACACTGAAACCCTGATTTTCTGGTCAAAGATTCCATTCCTTCTTACCCAGCAAGACCTCAATCATAGAGTCAGCTAGGTGTCTGGACTCCATTTTGGGAGCAATCTTTCAGGCTTCTTCTCCCATTACCCAACCTTGCTGAGATACCCTTTCCAGTTTGACTTGCAATTATAGAAAAGGATAGAAATAGGAAATAGAAATTGAAGGAGAAGAGGCAAGGGGAGGCACCCCAAAGGTTCCCACCTGAGTGACGGACCCCATAGAAATAGAGAAGAAGGCACCCCAAAATACCTCTGCCCTTCACTCTTTTCCCCAATCCCTATATTAATATTAATAAAAAACATTCATTAGTCAGATAGTCTTCCAGAGTGCCTGAGAGACAAGGGGGAGGAGAATCACAGCTTGCCTCCATCTTGGAGCCAGACCACCGGCTGTGAAGATGGCTGACCTCAGGGGAGGCTTGTGTGAACCCCGCCCTCATTCAGAATCAGATTGGGGTCCCCCATACCTCATATTATAGGGAAGCCTTGCCCCCAACTCCTGTGGTGTGGCACAACCATCCAGGTCACCAAGTTTTGAGGTGACACCCCCTCAAAGTCTTACAGTGTATATTTGGCAGGAGGGGAGAACTAGAAGAGAATCTCACCTCATAGATTCTCTCTCCCTTCTAACATAACATTTGGGTACTGGCTCTCATTGTTCTTATACCTATTATCACTCTCTTCTTCCCCTTCTTATAATAAAATACCCCACACATGCACCTCTTTATGTGGTATAATTAATCCTACTTTACTTTTCCCTTCACGTTGCTCTTAGTACCACTTCTTTTTAGATTTAAATATTTTATTTCTTTAGAAAAATTTTCCAAGAGTATATGATTCTTGTTTTTACTTTCCCCTTCTCCCCCTTCAACCCCCCCCCATAATTAATGCACATTTCCACTGGTTTTAACCTGTGTGATCAATCAAGACTTATTTACACATTATTGATAGTTGCATTGAAGTACCACTTCTTTTTTTTTACATATGATCTTAAACAGTTTAATAACACAGCCTCTTCCTATGAATATTTCTTCTATATACTATGATAAAGAAAACATTTTTAAGAGTTACAATATTGTTTTTCCATATAGGACTATAATCAATTTGACCTTATTGAAGCCCTTAAAATGCTTCTCCTCTTTCTTGTTTACCTTTTCGTGTTTCTCTTGAACTTTGTATTTGGACATCAACTTTTCCATTTAGTTCTGATAAATTTTTAGGAATGCTTGGAAATCTTCTATTTTATTAAATGCCCATACTTTTCCCTGAAAGTATATAGTCAGTTTTGATGGGTAAGTGATTCTTGGTTGTAGACCCAATTTTCTTGCCTTCCTGAATATCATATTCCTAATCTTGCCCTCCTTTAATATGGTGGCTGCCAGATCCTGTGTAATCCTGACTAGGGCTCCTTGATATCTGAATTATCTCTTTCAGGCTGCTTGCAGTATTTTCTCCTTGGCCTGGAAGCTTTTGAATTTGGCTATAACATTCCTGGGGGTTGTCTTTTAGGGATTTAATATAGGAAGAGATCTATGGGTTCTTTCAATGTCTGTTTTGTCCTCTCGTTCAAGAATATAGGAAAGTTTTCTTGGATAATTTCTTGTAATATGATGTCAAAGTTTTTATTTTCTTCCAGGCTCTCTGGTAGACCAATAATTCTCAAATTGTCCCTCCTGGATCTGTTTTCCATGTCAGTGATCTTTTCAGTGAGATATTTCATGTTTCCTTCTATTTTTTCATTCTTTTGGTTTTGCTTTATTAATTCTTACTGTCGCATGAGATCATTAGTTTCTACTTGCATAATTCTAGTCTTTAAAGACTGATTTTCAGCTATGATCTTTTGATTTTCCTTTTCAGTTTGGTCTATTCTGGTTTTCATAGCTTCCATCAGGTCAGTTCTGGCATCCAATTTGCTTATTACTTCATTTGATTGCTATGCCTCTTTTTCTATGTGGTCAACTTTGACTTTTAAGTTGTTATTTTCTTTTTGTATTATTTTCATTTCTTTCCCCACTTTTCTTCCCATTTTCTTCTATCTTTCTTACCTATTTTTTCAACTCTTTTCTGAGTTCCTTGAGAGTTTGTGAAAAATTTACATTTTTTCTGGCACATTTGCATTTATTTACTTGTTGGCCACTCTCTACTGTTGCTTCTGTATTTTGCTCCTTTTCTCCATAGAAATTATCCAGGATGAAGAAATTTTTTTGCCGTTTTTTATTCCTTTTTCCACAAGTGGACTAGAGTTCCTACATATTGGTGGTTATTACTTTCTTAGCTTCTGTCTCAAAGGGCTTTGTCTTAGTAGTATCTTCCCTTCTCAGTCAGAAACCTGAGTGAAGGCAGGCAGATCCATGATATTCTTTGTGTAACAAGTACTTTAAAGCATTTTGCCCTGAAGCTATCTTTCCAGCTCCTGCTGCTTCACCTATAGCCAGCCATGTTTCTGCCCAAGTTCTGTACTCTGGTCCCCAAGCTTCACACTCTTGAGCCTCAAGTCTCACTTCCAGGGCCTTGCACTGCCCTCAGGGCAAGTCTGTGGTACTTTCAGACAGTCCACAAGAATTTAGAGATTGCCTCGGCCCTCGTTCTTACTCTGGTCTGGAAGGTGATGTAGGGGAGGGACAATCAGCTTGCACTTTGATTAGTGTAGTTTTGTCCCCTTATAACATGGGAAATCCCACTCACTGCCTCCTTTTAAAACTGAATCCAATGAGAGAGTCCCTTTACTCCTTTGGCTTTGATTTCTGTCCTTTTGAGACACTTTGAAATGATTGGTTGGAAGGAGATTGAGAAGGCTCCTGCTACTACAATGCCATCTTGGCTCCACCTCTTAAGAATTTGTTTTTAAAAGATTGAATTGAAGATGACTGTATTTTGGTTCCACCAGCATTAGTTATAAGAGAAAAATGGACTATAAATACTATTGCAAAAAGGGCTAAGATTTCTAGGCTACCAAAAAAGAAGATGGAAAGTGAACATTTGAAGTGTCAAGACAATTTGGAGTTTTTTGTCCATGTAGGAACATTCAAAGGAAAACCATTATTCTCTACACTATTCCTTAGCATAATAAAAATTGACAGGAAATTTTTCCTATTTGTAGCTCTCCTAAGTCATTGTTATTAGAAGGAAAGTATATTTCAAAAACCAGGCCAGAGATAAGAAGGGTAAATATAATAGTCTAGAAAGTTCTACTTTCTTTCATTAAACAAATAGGTCTTAAACATTTTCAATGTTCAAGGAATTATTTTATGTTCTAAACTATATGAAAATAAATTAAATCTTTACCTTACCCTAGTTCCCCAAGTTCTAATAGAAAAGAAAAATTATGAATATCAATGACAATAACTTGCAGTGTTTTCCAAATCAACAAGCATTTATTATCAAGTGTTTAACCAATTATGTGATTTTTAGAATATTAGACAAGATTAGAAGGAGAGATCACTATGAATTGAAGGAAACAGCTTCATAGAAGAAATAGCCATTTTAAAATGGGAATTGGAGGATGGGTAATAATGAATATTACAGGACTGGCATTCAGATCACTGAGTTTTTGTATCTCTCCAGTGATTTCTTAGGTGACATTTAGTTAATATTCACTTTGAGTTCATGGACTGTCTAGGGAAGACTAGCATCTCTGGGGTGATGCCTAGATAAGCCCTTTTTGGGGGCTCCTTTCCTCCTTTGGTAGTCTACCTGCCAACCAGGTCTCTCTTGTAGTCACAAGAAGCTGTATGATATGCAGTGGCAATATCAGGTAAACTCTCTAGGCCAGCAGGATAAACCAGGTTGAGGGTGACAGCCAGGAAGGCAGTTGATTGAACCAGATGCTATTGGAACACTTAGACCCTAGTTAGACCTTGAAGAACCCAAGTTTATTACTGCGTCATGAGCTGACATCAGTCAGCATGGCTTTTTTCTTGCCCCTGAAATTTGATGACTTAGGGAGAAAATGAGACTGACGACTTTATAAATCAAAAATGTCGTTTGTCTTCTTCAAAAAACAAAGGATGAATGACCCTTTTGATCATATTTAAAACTTTATAAATATAATTTCAATAACATAATAGAAGTTTCAGAATTTATGAGTAGAAAACTAAATAAAATTTTTTTTCAAAATAAATCCAATTATATAAAGGCACTATGCTAGAAGCTGGTAATGCACAGACAAAATTAATTATAATCCTATGTTAATCTGCATAATGATTAGATTTCAGGTAATCAACTTGTCCTGAGGAAGGTGCAATATTTATGGAGTGATAACCAAACAGACTTAGTGATGGGAAATAAAATATATAATATTTTATGATATATGATAATATGATAAAAATGATGATATATGATATATGATAATATGATAAAAATGATGACTGAAGAGCAAGAGGTAGATCAAGAAGAGTGGGAAAGGAAACATGTATGTTATATAGTGAGCATGAAAGATAAATGATGAATACTCTATAAATTTATACTTAAACTCTAATATATATATATATATCATATATATATATATATATGTTGGAGGAAGAATTCTTACAAATTAAGTGGAAACTCAAGGAAAGATTTTTAGAAAACTAGTTAAGAACTGTTCAGTATTGGAACCTAAGGAAGAATTCTAGTTTGTATTGTAGGAATGTTTACTCAGAGAGAAGACAACATGGATGGGTTTAAGTAAAGAAAAACTTGAGAGGTGAGGTGTATGTCTGTTGCAAAAATCAAATAGCTCTTGTTAGCATATTTATCAATGATCATGGTGACTGTTATTCCACAACCATCAGCATAGTGGCTATTACTATATGAAATTATCTTCTTGTAATTGGCCAGAAGAAAGCATATACTATAGCAGAGTCTACTGAAAATATCTAAAGTCAAAGCTTTTAAAGCCTGGTAATAGTCTAGAATTCTTAATGCTAGAGAAAATGTAACGATGATAATTTTTATTGCACTGGCTTTAATCTAATAAACATTCATTTATGGAATCTAATTTTCAATTCTATTTCTCTCCAAGTTGAATGAGTTGCTGAATTTATTTTAAATATATAAGTCGACATTTTAGCACCATTAGTATTTGTTAATGACTTCAGTTCAATCAAAACCATATTTAAATTAAAACTACCAAAATTGGCATTAAAATAGTTAAGAAAGCAATATGTATATCAATGAAATTGAAAATACGACTCATGCATATTGATGTAGTTTTATCCTTCTTACTGGCAAAATTGATAATAGTTTTTAATTAAGGTACTCATGATATCCACATGTGGCAAATATATAAGTACTTAGATCTATGTTCCTATCAGTATGACACTCCCCTCATTTAAGCAGAGCAAAATTCCTCTCTGACTCTTCATCCTGATTAATTCTCTTCCCCACCTTTTTGTTAGTTAAGAAAAGTTATCATAGTTACTGACGACCTTGTTCTGAAGCTTTATGGGGGTACTGGGGTAATAGCAACATGAATGCTTTCAAAGAAGAAAATGTAGCTATTAAATGAAAAAATGCTCATTTGAAGAAGTACTATCTTTTATATAACAGGGAAAAGCTACTGGTTGAAATCCTGCCTCTCACACTTATTGTAAGCGTAGTAGATCAAGTCACTTAACCTTTAATGACCCTAAAATTCTTTATGAATATGAAGCTATCAACATGCAATGGATAGATATTTCTTTACCTATGTTTTTCCTTTGCTAATGAAATCAGATTCCAGCCCTATCTTTTCTGCCCCAATTCCACAAAAGGTAGATTTGCAAATATTTTGGTGTATTAGGCTTAGAGTAGTTCTTGCTTTAACCTCCAATGAGACCAAAAATCTGTACATAGATGAAAATGTGTCAATTCTACTACAATAGTGTGCATAGTTCAAATTTAAGTACATAGAGATGGAAAACAAGGATGAAAATCATGGGCAGTAAGCAGGCTAGAGAAAAAAAAAGATTGGAAAATAAAAGATTGGAAATATGTTTCAGATAGTATGAATTCTGTTTTAACAATTCAGTGACTCCCAGAGTGACATATCATTCACCATTTGAGGATAAAAGCAATTAATGCAAAGAACCACAGGATAGGACACAGTGGTTAAATATACTGATGGTCCTTGATGGAAGTTATGAGGAAAAGGTCCTGAAAAATTGTGGGAGCCCTTAATGCATGTCTACTTATGATACAGGACTTGTAGGTCTCTGAAACAGGGTTTTTTCTTAGCAGTTTTTCTTTATCATGAGCTCTGTGAGGAGTTATATTTACTTTACCTTGCTTATTAGTCAAATTAGTTGCTTTGAACCATCTAGGACTATACTAAGAAATAAAATTACAATAACCTTGGCAAGTTTCTTGCTCCTTTCTCTACTTTCCTATTCCTGTTGAATGTGGATCCTCTGGGAACACAGATAATTAAAAATCATCCCCCAAGAGGACCCTATACTAATTAAATTCAACAAACATTTATTTAGCCCTTAATTTGTGCTACAAAGTGGGGAAACAATGATGAAAACAAAATAATCCCTGAACTTCACTTTTTTTTTTCATTAAAGACTTGAGATATTTACTTTCCACATACACAAGGATATATTCTATTGGCATTCAACGAAACAGAAATAGTTCTGGATTTTGGAGCCATGGGAATTGAGTTCAAATTCTGAATGGGTTATTTAATACTTATGTGACCTTGAGCAACTTGTGTAAGTTCTCTGTGACTTAAATATCACATCTCTAAAATGGTAGAGATAGACCAATGAATTACAAGGTCATTACTTCTAAATTTATGAACCTATTTATCTTTGGATGTATGCCAAGAAAGAAAGATTTCTGGATTCCCCTTTCTCAAAATGAAAAACATCCTTTATGCTTACTCAATGCTTAGCAGGCTATCTTATTTTCACTTGGGGCAGTTATGTGGCAAAGTGAATAGAGTATAGGCATGGAGTCAGAAAGACTCCTTTTCTGAGTTCAAATATGACCCCAGATACTTACTAATTTTATAACCCTGGTCAAGTTATATAATCCTATTTGCCTCAGTTTGTTATCTGTAAAATGAGCTGGAGAAGAAAATGACAAACCATTGCAATATCTTTGATAAGAAAAACATAAAATGAAGTCAAACTGAGTCAGTCAGAACTGAAAAATAAATAAATATATTTTGAAATTATGTTCATTTATGGGTGAAGTAAAGTTGCTAGATAAAATATCACTTTTTCTGTTATATTCAAGGTCTTCCTCTTTGATCACAGGCATATCAGTAAGTATGATTCCAGCTAGATCAGTGATTCCCAAAGTGGGCACCACCGCCCCCTGGTGGGTGCCGCAGTGATCCAGGGGAGCGGTGATGGCCACAGGTGCATTTATCTTTCCTATTAATTGCTATTAAAATTTTTAAAAAAATTCCAGGGGGCTAAGTAATATTTTTTCTGGAAAGGGAGCCTTAGGCCAAAAAAGTTTGGGAACCAATGAGCTAGATGTTCACACACATCCTTAAGCCACTACATCAGAGCTTATCTAAGATAACTCCAACATCAGGACTTGACCTTATTTATGGAACAGTCGCCAATTGTGTTACTCCCTGGGAAAATGATCCCACTTGGATTCTTGTCCATTACTAGCAGGTGACCAGGAGCACTTAGAGGAATTTCAGGCTCATGTGAGTTCTTGGATTGGTTATTCCATAATCCAATCCAATCTATTCTATAATTCTCTTCACTGGAACCACAGGTCCTGAAGAATTCTCTAGATACACTTTTCCTTCTAATTAGCAAATAGTGAAAATCAGGGGAAATGGAGATGCCTTGGCTGTTACAATGGTGTCCTCCTTGGATTTCAAGAGCAAATTGGTAACGAGTTATTAAAAGGCAGATGTTGGTTCAATGGGATGAAAAATATTCTAATTAAAGCTGTACCAAAATGTATGTACAATAATTAAAAATGAGAAAAATTTATATTATGACTTTTTAATCAAGCAGATTTAATTAAGTGCTTACTCACTGAATAAATTATTTTTAGCTGATGTAGAAACTATCATAATCACCCACAATTTATAATGTATACAGTGTGTAGTTCTTAATGTATGGGACAGTTAAATGTTAATAGATACTTATTAAAATTAACATATTTCATCTGATGTTCTTAATTTTTCTATTTAAAATATAATTTTTGTTTTTACCTTACCTGCACCTTTCTCTGACTCTTTGGAAAGATATAATAAAGATTTAATCATAGAAACAACAAAGAAGAGAAAAAAATCAGCAGAACAGATCAATATGTTGAAAAACATTTGATGTTAGATGCTATGTCTCACAGCCCTTTGGCAAAGTATCAGGGAGAGCTGTCTTCTTATATCTCTTCTTTGAAACAAAATATGTTCTTTATGATTTTGAAAAATTTTTGTTGGAATATTTCAGAATTGTTGTCCATTTCATTTAAATTGTTGTAGTCATCGTGTATAAAATTTTCTTCATTCCACTCCACTTTATATCAGATCATGTAAGGCTTCTCAACTACCTCTGTATTTATCATGCTCATTGTTTCTCAAAACATATTAATATTCAACTATATCCGTGTGCCATAATTTGTTTAGCTACTCCCCAATAAATGATCATCTGCATTGTTTCAATTTTGCTACTACAAAAAATACTGCAAATAATGGACATTTCTTTTCATCAGTCATCTCCAAGTGTATACACCTAACATTGTAATATTTCAGTCAAAGGGAATGTCATTTTTCCATTTTGTTTACATAATTCTAATTTTTAAAAATAATTTTTAAAAATAATTGTACTAGTTTCATAATTCTAACAACAATGTTTTCATCTATCACCTGTTGTAGGAAGAAATTTAATTAGCTTTTAATTACTTCTAAGGATTTTTCTATATTAGTGTGATAAGCTGTAACTATGTCACTTAAACAAGATAAACACCTCTGTACACTTTCCTTTACCTTGCCATTTTTTATATAGATCATGACATGAGAAAACTGGGCCTCTGAGTGTCATAGCCAAGTGATCCAAGAAAGGAAAAGAGACAAGATGGATACCCTGGCCATAATACTTATTATTAGAATCCATTAGTACAGAAGACCATTTCATCAGCCTGTTCTGAACAAGTTCTGTATGTGCAACCAGGTTCATAACTTCTGTTGAGTAATGACCAAATTTCAAAAATCTGTTCAGCTGAACACTGGGATGTCTCAGGACACACATATTGGACATAGTGATAGACCTCTGCCTTCTATATTTTGTGTCCATAAAATAAAGTCAGATCTTTGGCTCAGGAATTTGGCCTAGTTAATTTTATTTCTTTCACTATTTCCTTCCTTCCTTCCTTCCTTTCTTCCTTCCTTCCTTCCTTCCTTCCTTTTTTCTTCCTTCCTTCCTTCCTTCCTTCCTTCCTTCCTTCCTTCCTTCCTTCCTTCCTTCCTTCCTTCCTTTCTTCCTTCC
>NC_058134.1:260826846-260850236 GCF_016433145.1 Gracilinanus agilis | reverse complement strand
CAGTGTTTTCAATAGGAATGGGTGCTGTATTTTGTCAAAGGCTTTTTCAGCATCTATTGAGATAATCATAAGATTTTGGTTTGTTAGTTTGTTGATATGGTCAATTATGTGGATGGTTTTCCTAATGTTGAACCATCCTTGCATTCCTGGTATAAATCCCACCTGATCATGGTGGATGATCCTCTTGATCACGTGCTGGAGTCTCTTTGCTAGTATTCCATTTAGGATTTTTGCATCTATGTTTATTAGGGAGATTGATCTGTAGTTTTCTTTCTCTGTTTTTGATCTACCTGGCTTTGGAATCAGTACCATATTTTTGTTATAAAAGGAATTTGGTAGGACTCCTTCTTTGCTTGTTATATCAAATAATTTGTGTAGTATTGGGATTAATAGTTCTTTGAATGTCTGATAGAATTCACTTGTGAATCCATCAGACCCTGGCGATTTTTTCTTAGGGAGTTCTTTGAGGGCTTGTTCAATTCATTTTTCTGATATGGGATTATTTAGGTATTCTATTTCTTCTGCTATTAATCTAGGCAATTCATATTTTTATAAATATTCATCCATATCTGTTAGATAGCTATATTTGTTGCCATATAATTGGGTGAAATAGTTTTTAATGATTGCCTTAATTTCCCCTTCATTAGAGGTGAGATCTCGCTTTTCACCTTTGATACTGTCAATTTGGTTTTCTTCTTTCCTTTTTTAATTAGATTGACCAATACTTTGTCTATTTCATCTGTTTTTTCAAAATACCATCTTTTAGTCTTATTTATTAATTCAATGGTTCGTTTACTTTTGATTTTATTAATTTCTCCCTTGATTTTTATTATTTCCAATTTAGTTTTCATCTGGGCATTTTTAATTTGCTCACTTTCTAATTTTTTAAGTTGCGTGCCCAATTCATTAATCTCTGCCCTCCCTAGTTTGTTAATATAGGCACTCAAGGACATAAACTTCCCCTTTAGTACTGCCTTGGCTGCATCCCACAGAGTTTGGTAGGATGTCTCATAATTGTCATTCTCTTCAATGAAATTGTTGATTGTTTCTTCTTTGACCAGCTGGTTTTGGAGAATCATATTATTTAATTTTCAATTAGTTTTTGATTTGCCTGTCCAGGTGCCCTTACTAATTATTATTTTTATTGTATTATGATCTGAGAAAGTTACATTTATTATTTCTGCTCTTTTGCATTTGTTTGCAATGTTTCTATGCCCTATTACATGATCAATCTTTGTGAATGTACCATCTGCAGATGAAAAGAAGGTGTATTCCTTATTGTACCTATTTATTTTTCTCCACATATCAATTAAATCTAATTTTTCTAGGACTTCATTCACCTCTCTTACCTCTTCCTTATTTATTTTTTGATTTGATTTATCTAGACCTGAAAGAGGAATGTTTAGTATGGTTTTACTATCTATTTATTTACTATCTATTTCCTTCTTGAGTTCTGCCTGTTTCTCCTTTATGAATTTGGATGCTTTACCACTTGATGCATACATATTGAGCAATGTTATTTCCTAATTGTTTATACTGCCTTTTATCAGGATGTAATGACCTTCGCTGTCTTTTTTAATCATAACTATTTTTACTTTGGCTTTGTCATAAATCACAATAGCCACTTCTGCCTTCTTTTTCTCATATGACGCCCAAAAGATTTTGCTCAAGCCCTGAACCTTAAACTTGTGTATGTCCACCCACCTCATATGAGTTTCTTATAGACAACATATGGTAGGATTTTGGTTTCTAATCCACTCTGCTATTTGCTTCCGTTTTGTGAGAGAGTTCATCCCATTCACATTCAGAGTTATAATTATCAGTTGTGCATTCGCTGACATTTTTGTATCCTCCCATATTCCTACCCCTTCTTCTTAAACTATTTCCTTTTAAACCAGTGGTTTGCTTTAAGCCAGTATCCCTTATCCCCTCTCTTGATTAACTTCCCTTTCTACCCCCTCCCTTATTATTCCCCTATTTTTATTTTTAAAGGCCTAATGAATTCCCTCCCCGTTCTTCTCCCCTCCCTTTTTTGACCTCCCTACTCCCCTGCTCCCCTTGGTTTATCCCTTTTGACTTTCTCAGTAGGGTTAGATAGAGTTTTATATCCGAATGGATGTAACTATTCTTCCCTCTCAGGGTTGATTACACTGAGAGAAAGGTTTAAATATTACCTCTTAATGCTTTCTTCCTCTCCTTCTTATAATAGTATTCATCCCTTCTCCTTCCCATGCCCTCTTTGTGTGTAATAGAATATCCTATTTTTCTTATTCATTCAAGATTCTCTTGGTGTCCTCTACTATTCTTCCCCCTCTTTCCTTCCCACCCATATTATCTTAAACCATTTAGTATTCCAAACTCTCACTATGAATAATTCTTCTAATTATTATAATAGTGAATGCTATAATGGTGAACAGAATTCACTACAGAGAATTATACATAACATTTCCTCACATAGGAGTACCAATCATTAGATCCTATTGAAGCCCTTAATGAGGCAAATTTAAAAAATATGAGTTTTCTTACTTTTCCTTCTGTTTCTTATTTACCTTTTCATGTTTCTCTTGATTTTTGTGGTTGGATATTGAACTTTCCATTTAGTCCTGGTCTTTTCTGTGCAAATCCTTGGAAATTTTCTATCTTGTTTAATGCCCAAACTTTCCCCTGGAAGAATATAGTCAGTTTTGATGGGTAGGTGATCCTTAGTTGTAAACCTAGTTCTCTTGCCTTTCTGAAATCCATATTCCAAGCCTTGCGGTCTTTTAGTGTGGAGGCTGGCAGATCCTGTTGATCTTGATTGGTGCTCCTTGATATCTGAATTGTCTCTTTCTGGCTTCTTGTAAAATTTTTTTCTTTTACTTGGAAGCTCTTGAATTTGGCTATTATATTCCTGGGGGTTGTCTTTTCAGGGTCTAGTGTAGAGAGTGATCTATGGATCCTTTCAATGTCTATATTGCCCTCTTGTTGTAGAACTTCAGGGCAGTTTTGCTGAATAATTTCTTTTAGTATGGAGTCCAAATTTCTATTAATTTCTGGTTTTTCAGCAAGACCAATGATTTTCAGATTGTGTCTTCTAGAACAGTTTTCTTGATCTATCAGTTTCTCATTGAGATATTTCATGTTTCTTTCTATTTTATCTGTCTTTTGACTTTGTTTTATTTGTTCTTGCTGTCTTAAGAGATCATTGGCTTCTACTTGCCCAATTCTTGTCTTTAGAGACTGGTTTTCTGATATAAGCTTTTGGTTTTCCTTTTCAGTTTGTTCTGACCTCTTTTCTAGCTGTTTAATTTTGGTCTCCAATTTGCTTATTAATTCTTTTGATTTGAGGGCATCTTTTTCTAATTGCCCAATTCTGGCCTTTAGTGACTGGTTTTCAGCTACAATCTTTTGGTTTTCCTTTTCAGTCTGGTCATTTCTGGTTTTTGATTTACTTGCCTCACTTTCCAATTGTGAAATTCTGCCTTTTAAACTGTTATTTTCTTGCCAGATCTCTTCCATCTTTCTCATGATCTCCGATTTGAACTCTTCAAGAACTTTTCACCCATTTTCATTGTTTTGGGAAGGTTTGGATTGTTTGTTCTCCTCTACTGTTTCCTCTGTCGTCTAGATTTTTTCTGTGTAAAAGTTTTCAAGTGTTAAAGGTTTTTTCTTCTTCATCTTTCTCTTCTGGTTTTCCTGATGATTCTGGCTTCCCATTGTAATCTGAGTTCCCTCTCAGCTTTATGCTCAAACCCAGGATCTGTCTGCGGCTCTTTAGAGATTCCTGAGATCTCAGGTCTAGTTGTTCTGGGACAAGCCACCTGGTGGTCTCCTTGCTCATTCTTCTGCCTGAAGCTCCTTTACCAGTCTCAGGGAGCTGCTTCCACTGTTAAGCACCTCTCTGCACTGGGTCCCCACTGAAGGTCTGCTCCTGCACTCAGAATCATCCCCTTTGTCCACACCCCATTCTGTGCTTTAATCTGTGCCTCAGCCCATATCTGTGTCAGCCCCTACGCCTGTGCCTGGGCTCAGGGTCTGGGCTCAGGGTCTGCGCTCAGAGTCCGTGAGTTCCTCAGCCTCCCGGGGATCCCGAGTCTTGCTGCTCCCAGGAACAAGCCCTGGTGAGCTGCCAATGACCCAATGGGTGCTCCAAACCTGCTCTGACTCCCGTGCACTGGCTTTGGAGCTGTAGGTGTTGTGGGGTGGGGTAGGGGGTTGCTCCACTCATGTTTTAGTAGGAGCTGTTTCACCCCTTTATAGGATGGAAATGCCCAGTTTCCATGTACCTCCAATGCTGCGCCCTGTTGTGGGGTCCCTTCTTTCCTTTGGATTTGTTTTTATGTATTTTTGAGGAGTCCTATATGCATGGGTTAGGAGAAGTCAAGCAGCTGCTTTTTACTCTGCCACCATCTTAACCCCAAGGACAGGCATTCTTTTATAGCCCTTTGAGCATAGCTCCAAATTGCGCTCCAGAATGGTTGGATCAGTTCACAACTCTACCAGCAATGCATTAATGTCCCAATTTGACCACATCCCCTCTAGCATTTATTACTCTTTCCAACTATCATTTCAGCCAATCTTCTAGGTGTGAGGTAATACCTCAGTGTTGTTTTGATTTGCATTTCTCTAATTATTAGAGATTTAGAACACTTTCTCATGTGCTTATTGATACTTTTGATTTCTTTATCTGAAAATTGCCTATTCATGTCTCTTGCCTATTTATCAATTGGGGAATGGCTTGATGTTTTTATGCAATTGATTTAACAACTTGTATAGTTGAGTAATTTGACCCCTGTCAGAGTGTTTTGTTATAAAGATGTTTTCCCAATTTGTTGTTTCCCTTCTGATTTTGACTACATTGTTTTTGTTTGTAAAAAGCTTTTTAATTTAAATTAATTTAATAATCAAAATAATTTATTTTACATTTTGTAATTTTTTCTAACTCTTGCTTGGTTAGATCTGACAAGTATATTATTCTGTGTTCACTTAATATATTTATAGTTTCACTCTTTATATTCAGGTCATTCATCCATTCTGAATTTATCTTGGTGTAGGGTGTGAGATGTTGATCTAAACCTAATCTCTCCCATATTGTTTTCCAATTTTCCTAGGTGTTTTTGTCAAGTAGTGGGTTTTTGTCCCAAAAGTTGGGCTCTTTGGGTTTATCATACACTGTCTTGCTGATGTCACCCCAAGACTATTCCTCTGATCCTCCTTTCTGTCTCTTAGCCATTACCATATTGTTTTGATGACCACGGCTTCATAGTATAGTTTAATATCTGGTTCTGCTAGGTCACCTTCCTTCACATTTTTTTTCATTCATTCCATTGATATTCTTGATCTTTTGTTCTTCCAAATGAAATTTGTTATAGTTTTTTCTAATTCAGTAAAGAAGTTTTTTGGTAGTTTGATTTGCATGGTGCTAAATCAGTAAATTAATTTGGATAGAATAGTCATTTTTATTATGGTAGCTTGTCCTACCCATTAGCAATCAATGTTTTTCCAATTGTTTAGATCTAGTTTTAATTGTTTGGAAAGTGTTTTGTAGTTGTGTTCATATAATTCCTGTGTTTGTTTTGGTAGATAGATTCCTAAGTATTTTATATTGTCTAAGATGATTTTAAATTGTGTTTCACTTTCTACCTCTTGCTGTGGTGAAGTGTTGGAAATATATAGAAATGCTGATGATTTATGTGTATTTATTTTGTATCCTGCAACTTTGCTAAAGTTGTTTATTATTACTAGCTTTTTAGTTGATTCTGTAGGATTTTTTAAGTAGATCATCATATCATCTGCAAAGAATGATAGCTTAGTCTCTTTATTGCTTGTTTTAATGCCTTCAATTTCTTTTTCTTCTCTAATTGCTACTGCTAGTGTTTCTTGTACAATGTTAAATAATAGAGGTGATAATGGGCATTCTTATTTCACTCCTGATCTTATTTGGAAGGCTTCTAATTTATTCCCATTGCATATGATGCTTGTTGATGGTTTTAGATAGATACTGTTTATTATTTTTAGGAAATGTCCTTCTATTCCTATACTTTCCAGGTTTTCAATAGGAATGGGTGCTGTATTTTGTCAAAGGCTTTTTCAGCACCTATTGAGATAATCATGTGACTTTTGTTTAATGTTGAACCATCCTTGCATTCCTTGTATAAATCCCACCTGATTATGGTGGATGATCCTCCTGATCACTTACTGGAGTCTTTTTGATAGTATTCTATTTAAGATTTTTGCACCTATGTTTATTAGGGAGATTGGTCTATAGTTTTCTTTCTTGGTTTTTTATTTACCTAGCTTTCGAATCAGTACCATATTTGTGTCATAAAAGGAATTTGGTAGGACTCCTTCTTTGCTTATTATATCACATAATTTGTATAGTATTGGTATTAGTTACTCTTTGAATGTCTCATAGAATTCACTTGTGAATCCATCAGGCCCTGGCGATTTTTTCTTAGGGATTTCTTTCATGGCTTGTTCAATTTTTTTTCTGATATGGGATTATTTAGGTATTCTCTTTCTTCTGCTATTGATTTTGGCAATTTATATTTTTGTAAATATTCATCCATATCACCTAGATTGTTATATTTATTGCCACAAAATTGGGCATAATAGTTTTTAATTTTCATCTTTGTTACTGTCAATGTGGTTTTCTTCTTTCCTTTTTTATTAGATTGACCAGTACTTTGTCTATTTTATGTTTTTTCAAAGTACCAGCTTCTAGATTCATTTATTAATTCAATAGTACTTTTACTTTTGATTTTATTAATTTCTCCCTTGATTTTTATTATTTCTAATTTAATTTTCATTTGGGGATTTTTAATTTGCTCACTTTCTAATTTTTTAAGTTGCATGCCCAATTCACTAATCTCTGCCCTCCCTAATTTGTTAATATATGCACTCAAGGATATAAATTTCCCCCTGAGTCCTGCCTTGGTTGCATCCCACAGAGTTTGGTAGGATATCTAATCATTGTCATATTCTTCAATGAAATTGTTGATTGTTTCTACGATTTCTTCTTTGACTAGCTTGTTTTGGAGAATCGTATTATTTAATTTTCAATTAGTCTTTGATTTGCCTGTCCAGGTACCATTACTAATTATTATTTTTATTGCATTATGATCTTAGAAGTTTACATTTATTATTTCTACTCTTTTGTATTTGTTTGCAATGTTGCTATGCCCTATTACATTGTCAATCTTTGTGAATGTGCCATGTGCAGCTGAAAAGAAAGGGTATTCCTTTTAGTCCCTATTTATTTTTCTCCACATATCTATTAAATGTAATTTTTCTAGGACTTCATTCATCTCTCTTATCTCTTTATTATTTACATTTTGGTTTGATTTATCTAGATCTGAAAGAGGAATATTTAGATCTCCCACTATTTTGCTTTTACTATCTATTTCCTTCTTGAGCTCTGCCAGTTTCTTCTTTAGGATTTTGAATGCTATGCCATTTGGTGCATACATATTGAGCACTATTATTTCCTCATTTTCTATACTCCCTTTTACAGGATGTAATTACCTTCTCTATATCTTTTAATAAGATCTATTTTTACTTTGGCTTTATCAGAAATCATGATTGCCACCCCAGTATTCTTTTTCTCAGTTGAAGCCCAAAAGATTTTGTCCTAGCCATAGACATTAACTCTGTGTATGTCCACCTGCTTCATGTGTGTTTCTTATAGACAATGTATGGTAGGATTTTGGTTTCTAATCCACTCTGCTATTTGGTTCTGTTTATTGAGTGAGTTCACCCATTCCCATTCAGGGTCATAATCATCAGTTGTGTATTTGCCAACATTTTCGTATCCTCTCCTAGTTCTACCCCTTCTTCTAATGCTATTTCCTTTTAAACTGATGGTTTGTTTTAAATCAATCCCCCTTGTATCCTCCCTTGATTTAATACTCTTTCCACCCCCCTCTCTTCCCCTTTTATTATTTTTAAGGCCTAATGAATTCCCTTCCCCTTCTATTCCCCTCCTTTTAGGAAATCCCCACCCCACTGCCCACCTTGGTTTATCTCTTCTGACTTTATCCATAGGGTTAGATAGAATTTGACATCCCAATAGATCTAGCTACTCTTCCCTCTCAGGATTTATTCTGCTCAGAGTAAGGTTTAAGTATTTCCTATTAACACTCTCTTCTTCTCCTTCTTATAATAATATTCATCCCCTCCCCTTCCCATGCCCTCTTTGTGTGGTATAAATTATCCTGTTTTTCTTATTCCTTTAACTTACTCTTGGTGCCATCTTCTATTCCTCCCCCACCCTTGCTTTTTGCCCCCATATCATCTTCCACCATTTAGTACTTCAACCTCTCCTTATGAATAGTTCTTCTAATTACTATAATAGTGAGTACAATTTTTTAGAATTTAACATAATATTTCTTCATATAGGAATACAAATAATTTGATCTTATTGAAGCCCTTGAAGTAGGCAATTTAAAGATAAGAGTTTTCTTTCTTTCCCCTTTCTTACTTATTTACGTTTTCATGTTTCTCTTGGTTTTTGTGGTTGGATATCAAACTTTCCATTTACTCCTGGTCTTTTTTGTGCAAGTAGTCAAAATCTTCTTTCTTGTTGAATGCCCATACTTTTCCATGTAAGTATAGAGTCAGTTTTGATGGGTACGTGATCCTTGATTGTAGACCCATTTCTCTTGGCTTTCTGAATATCATGTCCCAAGTCTTGGGTTCTTGTAGTGTGGAGGCTGCTAGATTCTGTGTAATCCACACTGGTGTTCCTTAATATCTGAATTGCTTGTGTCTAGCTTCTTGTAATAGTTTCTCCTTAACATGGAAGTTTTTGAATTTGACTATTACATTTCTGGGGGTTGTCATCTGAGGATTTAGTGTAGAGGGTGTTCTATGAGCTCTTTCAATGTCTATTTTGCCCTTTTGTTCAAGGACATAGGGGCAGTTTTCTTATATTATTTCTTGTAGTATGATATCTACATTTCTATTTCTCTCTGATTTTTCCTGAAGACCAATAATTCTCATGTTGTCTCTTCTAGACCTGTTTTCTGGATCTATTATCTTTTCATTGAGATGTTTCATGTTTCCTTCTTTTTGTCAGTCTTTTGACTTTGGTTTATTAATTCTTGCTGTCTTATGAGATCATTGGCTTCTCCTTGCCCAATTCTAACCTTTAAAGACTGGTTTTCAGCTATAATCTTTTGGTTTTTCTTTTCCATCTGGTCTATCTGGTTCTTCATGGCTTCCAGCTGGACATTCTGGTCCTCAATTTGGTTATGATTTCATTTGATTTCTGAACCTCAATTTACATTTGTGAATTTCTGCTTTTTAAACTGTTATTTTCTTGCTAGATCTCTTCCATCTTTCTCATGATCTCAGATTTGAACTATTCAAGAGCTTGTGACCAATTTTCATTTTTTTTAGAAGGTTTGGATGTCTTTAATTGTTTGTCCTCCTCTGCTTTCTGGGTTTTTTCTGTGCAGAAGTTATCAAGTGTTAGAGCTCTTTTCTTGGTCTTTTTGGTGTTTATTTCTTGAGCCTTGCTCAGCATCATTATGCTTTCTCAGCCAGAAGTCTGAGTAAGGCAGGCAGACTCTCTTTATAGGAAGCTAAGGAGCAGTTTTTGCCCAAGGCTATTTTGCTAGTCTACTGGCTTCCACTGTTTGCTAGGCCTCTGCTGTCCACTGCCCCTCTGAGCCTCAGTCCTGTGCCCAAGGTATGTGATGCCCAGACTCCTGTGGTCTCTGGTCTTGCTGTTTCCAGGGTCGAGCCCCCATGGTCCTAGTCAACTGCCCAGAGCCTGGAAATTGGCCCATGCTTGCTCCTCCACCTGAGGTTTTCCCTGAGTCTCAGCATGCTGAGCTGCTTCCATTGTCCACTGCCTCTCTCAGCCCCACTCCCTTGCCCAAGATCTGTGCTGTCCAGCCTCCTGGGGTCTCAAGTATTGCTGCTCTCAGAGGCAAGCTCCTAGCAGTGCCAGTTATCTGCCAAGGAGCTAGATTTTGGGCCCCCACTCGCTCTAATTCTGGTGCACAGCCTCTGACTCTGGTACTATGGGTGGGGTGGGGGAGGGTTGATCTCCTCATGTTTTGACAGGAGCTATTCCCCCCACCCCCTTATAGCGTGGAAGTGCCCAAATCCCATGTACCTTTGATACTGCACCCTATTGTGGGGTCCCCTCTTTCATTTGGATTTTTTTTTTATCCTTTGGAGGTATGCTGTATGGGTGGGTGAGGAGAGTAAACAGCCCTGCTTCTACTCTGCAGCCATCTTCACAAGCATTACAGTTATACCCCAAATCTGAGTGGCCCCAAAGCTTTGGTGCCCCCAAATACTACCCTACATGGCTTTAAAGCATTCTTCGCAGTAATATCTGGTCATTACGGTCTGCTTGACCCCCATCTCACATTCAGGATTACACAATATCTAGGCCCATAAAGCTACATATTAATAAAAAATTTAAAAGGAACTAAATAAGAATATTAGTAAGTAAAATACATTAAACAATATTATTAAGAAATAATATATTTTCCCTAAAGCATGCAAGTCTATGAACTTTGTCTTAGAACTTTTTTTTATCAATCTGTCTTTGATCAAGACAGACTTTAAGAGCATATAGTATTTGTTACTATAGAATAATTAGTATTTTTTAATATTAACATACCCCAATATTATACTGGCTTTATTTGACTGCCATATCACTGTATTACCTCATATTGATTTTGAGGTCCACTAACTTTCTTTTATTTTTCCTCCCTGAGAACAATTATCTAACTATAAATTCCTCATCTTGAACTTGTAAAGTTAAATGTACAAAGAGAAAAGTACAGAAGACACAAAACAGAAAAAAATATGACATTGTAATTAAACAGTGACTTTCAAATTATATATTCAGAATGGATTTGTAGCTTTTGCCAATGAAATGGATTGGCTCAAAACCAAGAAATGTTAAGTTTTTAAAATTAATAGAGATTTACTTTGGTGATAAAATGATAAAAATCAATAGTTCCTACCCTCAGGGAACCAATACTTATTTTTAAAGGGAATATAATATAAATGTCAATTTCAGTGGAATAGAAAGCTATAGTCATGCCATAATTACAATGAATTCATGCACTACTGATGACTACTCTAGTCTGATAATATTTATACCATAATGTTAACATTACACTTGGCTATTGATAGGGGTGATTTCATGCCAAAAAGATAATTAACTACCTGGTCAGAACCCATTGAATCCTTCCACAAATATAAAACATTGAATTGCTCTGGAAACCTTGATCAAAATTGTAGGTCTTTTGACCCAACACTACGAATTATAGCTTCACTAGCTTTGTGATAGTGGGCAAGTCACTTTTCTCTATATTAAAGTCATCATTTCTGCATCTAAATCTATTTTGAAGACTTACTTAGAAGTGTGATTCATATAAATTGCGTACACATTAATCTTGCATAAATTATTTAATATGTTCAACTTGGGGCTAATCATGCATTCCTTATTAAATAAAAATTTATTGGCAAGCAGTCTTCAGTAGTGATGAATTGATTGTAATTATTGCATGACTATATTTTTAAAAATTACAATGGATTATTTAAAAACCTTTTTCCTAAATTTTTAATAAACAGTAAAAAATGCTAGGGTAAGTCAAATGCAACCTTTTGAGAATGTTCAATTTCTGATTTAGATAACTAGGATCAAGAATTAGTCATCCAGTGTAAAGGAAATGAGTTGTCTCATGCTCATTTTTCATATTTGGATTCTTCTGTGTTTCTTCTTCAATCATGAAGCAGAAGTGACACTAAGCACAACTGAAGTGTCCTAATGTACTTTTTTCAGGGATATGGAACAGCTGACTGGGTCCAGAAATTAATCAGTAGTACAATGACATGGCTGCCAGATGGCCCCTAATTTGTTCTAGTTATATATATTTGGGAGAGGTCCTTTCTATCAGAACCTATAAGGCTACTCAAACATGTATCTTCAACAAACAGATTTGTGTCAGTATTTTTATATTTAAATAAATATGAGTTTCTCTCTCTATGCTGTTGAGGTATGATCTTTAGGTCATTACTTTCCAAGTATTTGGTGGGTGATTCCAACTGATTTGATTGATGAGTAAACAAAATGTTATATCTTATCACTGTTTCTAGTTCTATTGCTTTGTGTCTTTTGACATTAAAATTTCTCAGAGTGCAAAGGAGGGCTGAGTGATTTTATCTTATTATATAACACATATGCATGGGTATTCCTCTCATTTACAAGAATGAATGAATAAAAAATGAATAAAACATTAATTAAGCACTTATTAAGTTTGGGATACAAATCAAAAAGTAAGACACTTCTTGCTCTAAAGGAGCTGATATTGTAATTGGGGAAACAACAAATATGGAAGATTTCAGATTCAAATAAGATGGAAATGTCCCATGGTCCTTAATGTAAAGCAGCAAATAAAGACAGAATGCCTCTTTTTAAATGTCATTTCCACTGATAAGGTAAGAGGTGTAGTAACCTGTTAAACTGTCTAGGAAAATAAGCCAAACCAAATTGAAGGGAAAGAACAGACCTCAATTCCATTGGTCCCTTAGGAGGGTATCTAACAGTCATGTGAAGATGGCCACCTCCTCACCCAGTAAAAGGGGGAGATGAGAAGAATTTGTTCCAAGAGCCATGAAGACATTGGAAAAAGGTTCTGTGGAGTGCTTAGAGCTTAGACATCAAAGAAGTAAAGGTCATCCACTGTATTCTGGGCTATCATCAGTTGTCCTGGCTTTTCTCTTGCCACTGGACTTTGATGACTTTAAAAGAGAGCGAGAAACTCTGTGCATCTCTGTCTCACATAAAATCTGATTCATGCACAAGTCAAAAGACATCACCAATGACATCATTTAGGTCTTCTTCTAGTATGAAGGAAAACAAGCACAATCCACTGATAAAATCACACCAGTTCCTGATCTCAACCTATTTGATAGTGCAAAAGAGTGTGATGACAAGAATTTTCTTTTCCATTTTCTATTATGAGGTAATAGGATTTGCCAGAAAATTTCTCAGGTCACATCTCCACAAGGCTTACTTGCCAAGATGATAGCAAAGAAAACTCAGCTGGAAGCACTGCTATTTTTGATGAGTTTATTTATTTATTTAATTTAGACTCTTTTTCCATGGTTACATGATTCATGTTCTTTCCCTCTCCTCCTCCCACCCCTCTCCCATAGTCAACCAGCAATTCCACTGGGTTTTATATGTGTCATTTGAAAAGTCAAGACCTGTTTTCATATTATTAATATTTGCAATAGAGTGATCATTTAGATTACACCCCCAATCTATCCCCATCAAACCATGTGATCAAGCAAATATTTTTCTTCTGTGTTTCTATTCCCAAAGTTCTTCCTCTGAATGTAGATAGTGTTGTTTATCATAAGTACCTCAGAATTGTCCTGGGTCATTGCATTGCTGGTAGTAGAGAAATCCATTATGTTCAATTGTACCACAGTGTATCAGTCTCTGTGTACAATGTTCTTTTGGCTCTGCTCCTTTCACTCTGCATTAATTCCTGGAGGTCTTTCCAGTTCACATGGAATTCCTCCAGTTCATTATTCCCTTCAGCCCAATAGTATTCCTTCACCATCATATACCATGTTTTGTTCAGCCATTCCCCAATTGACGGGCATACCCTCATTTTCCAATTTTTTGCCACCACAAAGAGAGAGACTATAAATGTTATTTACAAGTCTCTTCCCTTATTATCTCTTTGGGGTATAAACCCAGCAGTGGTATGGCTGGATTAAAGGACAGGCAGTCTTTTAAAGCACTTTGAGCATAGCTCCAAGTGGCCATCGAGAATGGTTGGATCAATTCACAACTCCACGAGCAATGCCTCAATGTCCCAATTTTGCCACATACCCTCCAACACTTATCGCTTTCCTTTGCTATCATATTGGCCAATCTGTTACTTGAACTGTTTATAGCAGTTATTTCCCAAAATGCAAACCAATAACTTTCATAGAGTCATCCCTTACAGAGTTGGAAAACAGAGAATCAAAGGAATCAAAGCCAGGAGGAATTATGTTATTTGCTAAAGTATGCAATACCTTGTACATTTAGTCTTGCCTCACTCTACTGAGAGCAAGAAAGTATGTTTCGTTTAATTTTCTATTCTTAGATCATACACTGATCATGTTATTTAATAATTGTCAGTTTTTTTAAGCATAGTTTTCATTTACAACATTGCATTTCCCATTTCCTGGTTCTTTTTTTTTCTTTCTCCATTCAAACAATCTTCCCAAACTTTAGAAAATATCCATTTCATCTTTTAGGATTCTGCCTATAATTAAAGCTCCAGAAATTTCATCTTTGACACATAGTTGTAGTTTGATGATGATCCTAGGATTCTAAAAACTAAATCAGTTAAACCAAAGCTGTCACAGCTATTACCAAACAGGAAAGGCTTTACATGTGGCAGAGGGATAAAATATAGTCTGTTTCTAAAAATATAGTTCATATATGTAGCTACCTGTTTTGGAAATACCTAGGTGACAGGTAACACATATTTGTTTTATATTTTAAAATAAAAGTATTTAGCCAGCAGTGTGTCTAATTCAATGCTCTGAACATGATTTGACTCCAACTCTTATGTCACAGTTAATTAATTAAAATGCTAATTAAAATCACGATTTTCCTCAATATCTTTAATATTTGGTAGTGAACAGACAACTAGCTTCACAGCCAGGATGACCATGGTTCAAATGTCTTTGACACAAAATGACAAAAATATCATTAAGACCATGTTGATCAAGTATAATCTTTTTTTCAAAAATATCAGAATTTTATTGGACTCAAAATATGAAATTCTTAATTTAAAAGAAAAATTAAAGGATTTGAATTCAAATTCTAAAGTCAAAGTGAAACAATGAAAACCAATATGACCTACAAAGTATTTGGTCTCCTGTGAGGAAGGCATGTCAAGCATAAAATTACAAAGGAATGATATGGCTGAATGCCTTAGGAGAGTTACTATCCTGAAGTTAAATCTCAATGTGAAGAATAGATTTAAAGTGGTGAAGTTAATGTATACTTTTACAATTATGAAGTTAATTGCAATGTTTTTGGCAAATATTGTAACAAAATCAAAACAATAAACATGGCATCCACAAACCTAAAACATCAAAAAGAGGAATATTGCTTAGCCAACAAAGGAGAAAAATGCTACAAGTTATTGCCAGTGCAGATGAAAAACAGGTCAAATACTAAAGAAATATTTTTGGACCAGCAGGCCTGGGATCATGATTTCACCTTAAGAAAACTTTGTTTTCTGACCAGTCTCCAGGGAGAAACAGTGGAGAACATGTTCTTGTCTGAGATGTCTATCTATTACTCACCAAACCTCCCACTAGTCCAAAGATTGCTTTAAATTGAGAGTTTTATTTCCCTGCTAATATTCTGGTATGTTTCAATGTTCTATGGACTATCATAAACATAGATAAACCAACTGTGGCTTTTTTATTTGTTCATTTTTATTGCTTAATAAAAATATTAGAAGTTAAAAGCTTTCTCTATCAGCTAGGAAATTGTTTTTATAAATGAATGTTTTATTCAGCTGATTGTGGACAACAGATTGATCTTTTTTGAATATTCTGGTATTTCATTTTCCCCATTTACATGTACATTTTTTGACATTTCCTTTTTAAAAATCTTGAGTCTTGAATTGGCTCTCTCCCTTTTTCCAGCCCACCTCACCTGCTCCACTGGGATGGTAAGCAATTTAATATAGATTTTATATGTGCAAGCAGGGAAAATGGTTTTCTATGTTAAACCTTTTTTGAAAGGAAATTCAAAAAAGAATTAAGAAAGAAAGTGAAAAAAATTGCTTGGTCTAGGTTCAGACTCCATCAGTTCATTTCTTGGAAGCAGATGGCATTTTTTATCATTTGGGATTATTTTTGATCATTGCATTGTTGAGAATAGCTAAATGATTCACAGTTGTTCATCGCATAATAATCTTGGCACTCTGTGCAATATTCTCTTGGTTCTCCTTACTTCACTCTGCATCAGTTCCTGTAAGTATTTCCAGATTTTCCTGAAATCCTCCTGAACAGCATTTCTTATAGTATTCCATTATGATGATATATCTCAACCATTCCCCAACTGATTTTCTCATTTTCCAATTCTTTGCCAACATAAAAGGAGCTTATTTAGATAACTTGTGTAGGTAGTTGCTTTTCCTTTTTGTTTTTAACTCTTTGAGATACAAAGCTGGTATTGATACTGCTGGGTCAAAGGTTATGTAGTATTTTATAGCCATTTGGGAAAAGATGCCAAATTGCTCTTCAGAATAATTGAGTTAGTTCATGACTCCCTCAAGAGTACTTTGGTGACTTCTGGGTTAAGATGGTGGCAGAGTAGAAGCAGCTACTTAAGCTCTCCTAACCAAAACATATAGGACTCCTGAAAAAGACATAACAATAAATCCAGACAAACGAAGGAACCCCACAACAGGATGCAGTATTGGAGGTATGTGGAATCGGGACATTTTCATACTATAAAGGGGTGAAACAGCTCTCACTAAAACGCGAGCTGAGCAACCCCCTTCCCCACCCTATACCACCTACAGTGCCAAAGCCAGCGCACAAGCATTAGAGCAAGTTTGGGGTACCCATTAAGTCCTTGGCAGCTACCTGGCATCACCAGGGCGTGCTCCTGAGAGCAGCAAGACTTAAGACCCCAAGAGGCTAAAGAACGTGCAGACTTTGAACACAGACCCTGAGCGCAGGTGTGGACCTTGGGTGGGGACCCAGTGCAGAGGGGTGCATGACTGTGGAAGCAGTACCCTAAGACTGTTAAAGGAGCTTCAGGCAGAGGAACAAGCAAGGGAACCACCAGGGGGCTTGTCCCTGAGAACAACTAGACCTGAGACCTCAGGAGCCTAAAGAGTGCAGACAGACCCTGGGCATGAGGAAAAGCTGAGAGGGTGCTGGGCTAACAACGGCAAGCTATCCACAGGAATCGCAGAAGAGAAAGATCAAGAAGAAACCTTTAACACTCGACAACTTTTACACAGAAAAAATCCAGACAACAGAACAAACAGCCAAACCCCAAAGAGATCATAGATAAACAAACTTGTACAAAAATATTTATAGCTGCGCTTTTTGTGGTGGTAAAATCCTGGAAAACGAGGGTATGCCCTTCAATTTGGGAATGGCTGAACAAAATGAATTATATGCTGGTGATGGAATACTATTGTGTTCAAAGGAATAATAAACTGGAGGAATTCCATGTGAACTGGAAAGACCTCCAGGAATTGATGCAGAGAGAAAGGAGCAGAGCCAGAAGAAGAACATTGTACACAGAGACTGATACACTGTGGTAAAATAGAATGTAATGGACTTCTGTACTAGCAGCAATGCAATGACCCAGGACAATTTTGAGGGATTTATGGTAAAGAACGCTACCCACATTCAGAGGAAGAACTACAGGAGTGGAAACACAGAAGAAAAACAACTGCTTGAACACATGGGTTGAGGCAGACATGATTGGGGATGTAGACTTGAAACCATCACACCAATGCAACTATCAACAATTTGGAAATAGGTCTTGATTAATGACACATTTTAAAACCAGTGGAAATGCGCATCAGCTATGGAGGGGTAGGTCAGGGGCAAGGGGAAGGTGGGAGCATGAATCATGTAACCATGTTAACTTTTCTAAAATACAAATATTAATAAATGTCAAAAAAAAGTGTACATTGGGGTATTAATTTTTCCAAATCTTCTTTTTCCTTTTCTGTCATAATAACTAATCTGATAGGTATAGGAAGGTACTTTAGAGTTGTCTTAATTTGCATTTTTTAATTGTTTGATATTCGGAGCATTTTTTCATGAATTTAGATAGCTTTAATTTTCTTTATCAGAAAACTGCCTGTTCATATCCTTTCACTGTTTATCAGTTGGGGAATAATTTATATACCTATACATTTGACTCACTTCTCTATATATTTGAGAAAGTAGTTCTTTATTGGAGAGGCTTGTATATTTAATTTTTTCCATCATGATTGCTGTGTATACTCTCCATCCTATTTTTATCCCCTTTCACCTTTTTCTCTCTCTCTTCATTATCTATCTTTAAAAGTATTAATCTTCTTCCCATCACATCCCCTAATTTGCTCTATTTTCTATCACCCGCCCTTTCCCATCCTATTTTCCTGTTGGGTAAGATAAATTTCTATATCCAAGTCATTTTGTATATTCTTCTCACTTCGAGTAAATTCTAGTGAGAATAATATTCATGCTTACCCCTCCCCATCTCTCTCATCTTCTCCTCTAGTATAAAAACTCCATTAAGTGAGATAATTTCCCAAATTCTATTTCTCCTCTTTCCCTTCTCTCAATGAATTCCTCTTTCTTACCCCTTAATTTTGTTTTTAGATATTATCCCATCATATTAAACACATATTTTCCCCTTGTTTATGTATATTCCTTCTAATTGCCTTAATAATGATAGTTTTTAGTGGTTATAAGAATCATCTTCCCCTATAAGTATGTTAACAGTGGAATTTTCTTAAATATCACCTGATTTGTCTTTCCTGGTTACATTTCTATACTTCTCTTGAGTCTTTTATTTGAGAGAAACACTTTTTTTTCATTCAGCTCTGGTCTTTTCATCAGAAATGTTTGAAAGCCATCTATTTCATTGAATTCCCATTTTTTCTCTGAAGGCTTATGTTTAGTTTTGCTGAGTAGGTGATTCTTGGTTGAAGTACAAGCTCCTTTGTTTTCCAGAATTTCATATTCTATCTACCCTTTGACCTAGCTATACCACTTCTGGGTTTGTACCCCAAAGAGATAATAAGTAAAAAGACTTGTACAAAAATATTGATAGCCACGTTCTTTCTTCATGGTAGCAAAAAATTAGAAAATGTGGGGATGTCCCTTGATTGGGGAATGGCTGAACAAAATGTGGTATCTGTTGGTGATGGAATACTATTGCGCTCAAAGGAATAATGAACTGGAGGAATTCCAGTGAACTGGAACGTCCTCCAGGAATTAATGCAGAGTGAAAGGAGCAGATCCAGGAGAACATTATACACAGAGACTGATACACTGTGGTACAATTGAACATAATGGATTTCTCTACTAGCAGCAATGCAATGGCCCAGTACAGTTCTGAGGGACTTATGACAAAGATGCTATCCACATCCAGAGAAAGAACTGTGGAAATGAAAATGCACTAGAAAAATATGTGATCGATCATGTAATGTGATAGGAATGTGATTGGGTTTTGATGTTAAAAGGATGGTGCTTCTTCATATAATGAATGACACGGAAATAGTTTTTGAACAATGATACATGTATAATCCAGATTCGGGAATGGGGAGGACAGAGCAGGGAGTGGGTGGATCATGAATCACATAACCATGGAAAAATATTCTAAAATTTAAAAAAATTTAAAAATAGAATTTCATATTCTAAGTTTTCCAGTACTTTAAAATAGAAGATGCTAAATCTTCTTGTATTGTGGCTCTATGATATTTTCATTCTTTTTGTGCTACTTGCAATATTTTTTCCTTGACTTAGGAGTTCTGAAATTTGGTTATAATATTTCTAGGAGTTTTCCTTTGAGGATCTCTTTCAGGAAGTGATAAATGGATTCTTTCAATTACTATTTTACCTCTTCTGGAATTCAAGGTTGGTTTCTTGAAAGATAGTATCTAAATGATTTTGATTATGGCTTACTAATAATTTTTAGCTTATTTGTCTTGGATCTGTTTTTTAGATCAATTGTTTTTCAAATGAGATACTTTACATTTTCTTCTTTTTTCTTCTTTTTATTGTTTTTTGATATCTCATAGACTCTTTAACTTCTTTTCCAATTGTAATTTTCAAGAAATTATTTTCTTCAACAAGTTTTGTACATCCTTTTCCATTTTGTCAATTCTAGTTTTTTTAATTGAAAAATTGTATATAATTAATTAATTTAGAATATTTTTCCATGGTTACATGATTCATGTTTTTTCCCTTCCCTCCAATCCCCCTCCCCTGTAGCTGATGCACAATTCCACCAGATTTTACATGTATCATTGATCAAGACCTATTTCCATATTATTGATAATTGTACTAGGTTCATCATTTAGAGCAATGGTTCCCGAAATTTTTTGGCCTACTGCCCCCTTTCCAGAAAAAATATTACTTAGCCCCCTGGAAATTATTTCTTTTAAAATTTTAATAGCAATTAATAGGAAATATAAATGCACCTGTGGCCATCACTGCCCCCCCCCTCGGATTGCTGCAGCACCCACCAGGGCGTGGTGGCTCCCACTTTGGGAATCACTGGTTTAGAGTCTGCATCCCCAATCATATCCCCAATCAATCCATGTGTTCAAAAAGTTTTTTCCTTCTGTGTTTCTGCTCTCACGGTTCTTTCTCTATATGTAGATAGTTTTCTTTCTCATAAATCCCTCACAATTGTCCTGGATCATTGCATTGCTGCTAGTAGAGAAGTCCATTACATTTGATTGTACCTCAGTGTATCCATCTCTGTGTATAATGTTCTCCTGGTTCTGCTCCTTTCACTTTGCATCAATTCCTGGAGGATGTTCCAGTTCACATGGAATTCCTCCAGTTCATTATTCCTTTGAGCACAGTAGTGTTCCATCAACAACAGATACTACATTTTGTTCAGCCATTCTTCACTCATTTTCCAATTTTTTTGCCACCACAAAGAGTGTGACTATAAATATTTTTACAAGTCTTTTTCCTTATGATGTCTTTGGGGTAAAAACCCAGCAGAGGTATGGCTGTATCAAAGGGCAGGCAGTCTTTTAATGCCCTTTGAGTATAGTTTCAGATTGCCTTCCAGAATGGTTGGATTAGTTCACAACTCTACCAGCAATGCATTAATGTCCCAATTTTGCCACATCCTCTCCAACATTTATTACTTTCCTTTGCTGTCATGTTAGCTAGGTGTGAAGTGGTACCTCAGAGTTATTTTGATTTGCATTTCTCTGATTATAAGAGATTTAGATCACTTTTTTACATGCTTATTAATAGTTTTGTCGATTCTAGTTTTTAAGAAGTTATTTTTCCCCAGGAATTTTTGTGCCTATTTTTTCCATAGTGTTTTTTTCCATATTTTTTCCATAGTTTTGCCATATAGGTAGTTTTTCTCTTCAGTGGATTTTTATTCCTATTTTATTACTTGACCTGTTGTGTTTTTAAAGTATTTCTTTCTGCAGTATTTTTGCAATTCCTTTACCAAGCTTGCAACTCTATTTTCATGCTTTTCCAACATCACTTTTGGTTTTTTCCCAATTTTTTGTACCTTTCTTATTTGATTTTAAAAATATTTTTATTTCCTCCATTTATTGTTCTTTTGTATTGAGACTGATTCATATTTTTCTCTGAGGCTTTGGATGTAGCAATATTGACTTTCCTATCCTTTTCTGTGTTTGTGTTTTAGTATTCTCTTTTTTTAATTGTTCATTTTCCAAACCTTTTTATTGGATTTTGATTTTTTTACCTGTTAAAGTTGAGCTCCATCCCTGTGGTGAAATCAATGCTGTGCCAAGATTCAGGTTTTTTTTTTTTGTGAAGCTTCCTTCACAGCTAGTATTGGGGAGCTATAAGATGTCAGTTCTTCCAACATTTTATGATCTAAGAAGAAGTTTATTTAATACTATACTAGACTGTTTTTGAGAAACCACAAACAGTCTTTCCCAACTTGAAACTGTGTCATGAGTTCCTATTCCCCTGTGGTCACAAGCACTGGTATTTCCTAGTGCTCTTTCTTCCCTTGGGACTGCAATTCAATATGACCTGGATTAGGGTGTGGACAATGCAAGCCAGTCTTGTACCAAGCCAGCAAAGGGGCCCTTGTTAACTCCTTCTAATAAGTTATCCAAACCCTTTACCATATGTGGTTGAGAGCTCCAAAAGGAGTTGTTGATAATTCAGCTGTAAGGTTTGTACTTGCTTGCTGAGGTGGAGCCTGTCTTTGTTCATTTATCTGTGCTTGCCTCTTACCCCAGTGTGACAGACATTTGTGCCAACTTTTTAAGTTACTTTGGCCTGAAATATTGTTTTGCCTCATCATTTTGTGGGTTCTGTTACTCCAGAAATCATTTTGAGATATTATTGTAAGTTGTTTGAAGGATAATTTGGTAGGGATTAGGGGTATCCTTGGACATTTTCCACTATCTTGAGGAAAACTAGTGTTTAGAAAGAATGTTTAGACTTCTTTTCTCTGTTTTTGTCTCTATCTTTGTCTCTCTATAGATATCTCTGTAATTAAATGAGGAATTATGAAGAGAGTAACAGAAAATGTGGAGCATATTTCTGTAATATCAATCAGAAAAAAAAGAAGAGAGGGGTGTTTAAACCTGTCACCATCTTGCTCAATCTTCTCGGGAGGAATAAATCAATAAACCTCCTTTGGCCACCTATAACATCAATCAGTAGTCAGTGAGACAACTGCCTCAATAATGAATCTCTGGTCTCCCATTCCAAACTCCAGTTCCCTCCTGGCAACCTTGTTTACCAGACCCATAAAAATCATGCAATTATGCTCTCACAATTCTCTCTCTTTCCAAGGTTGTGACACTGATTAGTATGAACTATAACCACTATTTTAGTACGGTCATGTTCAGTTCACATTTTAACATAGTTTCCAAAGTCTCTTTCTAGATTCTACCTTGACTACTTTTCCAAGAAGCTAATGAAGCTAGTGTACAAATAATTGGTATACAAATAATAATTTCTAAGCAATATGCTTCACACAGTATGCTATATTTAGAGCACACAAATATGAGTAAATATATATCCTCTAATTCAAGGAATTTGCCTTTTTAATGAGGGTGGAAAGATTTCTCATTCAGGGCTTGTTGAAGTCAGCAAAGGCAGAAGTAGAGACACTGGGGGAATGAAGTTTAAACAGCTTCGTCCTCAACTATTTTTGGGGAGGGGTGATGGGGACTAATCAATAAGAGATAAGGAGTTTATATAGAAGATAATTCTTCTAAGTGAAGAAGCTGCCAAGAATTGAGGGAATTTCTGTGGTGAGATGGCATTCTAAAATTTGAAGCTTTTGTCTACAAAATTATCTGTTTGCAAACACCTACCACAAAAGTATGAATTTTGTGAAAGAAAACTCTTTTCTTCAAAATTTATCAGTAGCTTTATTTCAATCTTATATAGTACTATGAAGAAAAAAGTGTATGTATTTTTGTGAGAGGACATTTTCCTTTTTAGTTTGTTCTTTATAGTCTGTAAAATAAAATTCTACTTTCATATATTATGTATATATACATGTATACATGCATATGTGTGCATTTATATGTATACATACACATATGTATATATTTACACACCTATATGTATATGCACACACATATATGTACACACATATATAAATATATACACACTAAATATATATGTATATATATATATAT
>NC_058134.1:260738431-260804237 GCF_016433145.1 Gracilinanus agilis | reverse complement strand
TGAAGGGGAAAGTAGGGGCATAAAGTATGTAAACAGATTAAAATCGAATATTAATAAATGTCTAATTAAAAAAAACAATATGGTACTGGTTAAGAGCCAGAAGAGATGATCAGTGGAATAGACTTGGGGTAAATGACCTCAGCAAGACAGTTATGATAAACCCAAAGATCCCATTTTTTGGGACAAAAAACTGCTGGGATAATTAGAAAACAGTATGGGTGAAATTAGGTTTAGATCAACATCTCATACCATACACCAAGATAAATTCAGAATGCATGAATGCCTTAAATATAAAGAAGGAAACTATAAGTAAATTAGGTGAACATAAACTATTATACCTGTTACATCTAAGAGAAAGGAAAGATTTTAAGACCAAGTAAGAGATAGAGAATATTATAAAATTTAAAATGAATAATTTTGATTGCATTAAATTTAAAAGTTTTTGTACAAACAAAACAAATGCAACCAAAATTAGAAGGGAAGCAACAAATTGGGAAAAAATCTTCATGACAAAAACAATCTGATAAAGGTCTAATTACTCAGATTCATAAGGAGCTCAATCAATTGTACAAAAAAAATCAAGCCATTCTCCAATTGATAAATGGGCAAGGGACATGAATAGGCAATTTTCAGATTAAGAAATAAAAACTATCAATAACCACATAAAAAAATTTCCAAATCTCTAATAATTAGAGAAATGCAAATCAGAACAACTCTGAAGTATTACCTCACACCTAACTGGCTAACATGACAGCAAAGGAAAGTAATAAATGTTGGAGGGGATGTGGCAAAATTGGGATTGCATTTCTGGTGGAATTTTGAATTGATCCAACCATACTGGAAGTCAATTTGAAACTGCCCAAAAGGCTTTAAAAGACTGCCTGCCCTTTGATCTAGCCATACCACTGCTGGGGTTACACACCAAAGTGATAATTAGGAAAAATACTTGTAAAAAAATATTTATAGCTGTGCTTTGTGGTGGCAAAAAATGGGAAAATGAGGGGATGTCCTTCGATTGGGGAATGGCCGAACAAATTGTGGTGTATGCTGGTAATGAAATACTATTGTGCTGAAAGGAATAATGAACTGGAAGAATTCCATGTGAACTGGAACAACTTCCAGGAATTGATGCAGAATGAAAGGAGCAGAACCAGAAGAACAAAGTACACAGAGACTGATACACTGTGGTACAATTGAACATAATGGACTTCTCTACTGTCATTGATGCAAGGATCCAGAGCAAGGCTGAGGGACTTATGAGAAAGAAAACCAGCCACATTCAGAGGAAGAACTGCAGGAGAGGAAACACAGAGGAAAAACAAGTCCTTGAACACATGGGTTGATGAGGACACAATTTGGGAAGTAAACACTAAATGACCACCCCATGAAGAAACCAGTGGAAATGCGCTTCGGCTACAGTTGGTTGGAGGTGGGGGGGGGGTGTCAAGGGGAGAGTAAGAACATGAATCATGCAGCCATGGAAAAAATTTCTAAAAACAATAATTAAAAAAACAAAACAAAAATGTCCTCAGACTTTTACTCTCTGCAGGACCAAAGGTAAATTATGTCTGTTTGCTTTAATCTACTGGAAAATGAAATGGCAATCCCTTCCAGGGCCTTTGGACAAAATCCCATGGACAATATTGACCTAATATGGTCACAGGGTGACAAAGAGTCAGACAGGACTGAAGGACTGAACAACAAAATGAAAATAAATCCTCTTAATTATGATCATGCCTCACATTTCCGGGGGAGTGCTATTATGTATGTCCCAGCCCAAACTTGCCCAGAGCTAAATATTCTCAGTCAAACAAATAATTATGGAATATTCTCCAGTTTTTTCCAAATCCTGATTCTTCTCCTCTGGTCTCCCAATTGTTATCAACTTGTTAGATACAGAGTGGAACACAAACATGTAGATCAGCTGTGATGAGGGAGGTAGAGTTATTATGACTTCTATTCTGGCCATTATGTTTCTGTTAATTGTTAATGAAATTTATAACTACATTATCTTTTTGACTGCCATGTCAAAGTCTTGACTAAGATCGAATGCTGTATACTAAAGTTTCTTGATTTTACTTTTACAAATATTGTTATCTAGTCATTCCTTCATCCTCTTTTATTTTGGTAGCTGATTTTGAAAAATCTAAACATACTACTTACAACCAAAAGACAAAAGAGAGACAAAGAAATAAGGATAAAAAGAGGGAGATAGAGATAAGCTAGAGAGAGAGGGAGAGGAAGATGGAGGGAAAGAGGAAAAGGCAGAAAGAGAGGGAAAGAGAGGGAAGGAGAGAGAGATTGAATAGCACACTGTCTAGGAAAAATTTCCTGGGACACTCTACTGGAGAAAGGAATCCAGATTTGGATTGACTTAATGTTCAATCAAAAGAATCTTTGTATTTTTGTTGTTGCTGCTTTCATATTACTAAAATAAAGGAAAACTGATATCAATAAACATGAAATACTAAAAAGTAAGGAGATTTTAAGAAATGGATTTTTTCATTGTACTCATTTATAAATCTGGAAGACTTTCTTATGCTGGAAGGAGAGACTAGAAATAGGCACAAATGGAGAAAGTTAAAAGGGTATGTAAGTGGCACAGTAGATTGAGTTTTAGAGTTATGAAGATTTTTCTTCCTGATTTCAAATTTGGCCACAGACATTTATTAGTTTTGTGACCCTGACCAAGTCATTTAACTCTGCCTCAATTTCCTCATCTGAAATGGGCTAGAGACCTAACAACAAAAAGAGAAACCTGAAGCATACTCCTAACAGACATTAAGAAATATTATTGAATAAAATTGTATGAACTTTAAACCAAAAGCAACCTCTAGATTGTTGTATCTGAGTACCTTTTGTTTTTGAAATAGTTCTATTTGTTATTATTTTTTAATCAGAAAAGAAAATCATTTCTCTTTTCTCACCAAGCTATTTTCTAATCCAAAATTAATTAAGTATATTGTGGAATATAATTCTTTGAAGATTCAATCTGGAAAAAAATAAATTTTTTCTAAAATACATTGAATGTAGGAATTTTTTTTTAAAAACTGTCTTTAAATCTTTAGAGCAAGGAAATAATTTTCACCTCTTTTCCCCCAAAAAATGTGTTCCAATTTCAGCTACAATAATACAATTGTTTGTACGATACAGCAGCACCAGAGGGAGAAAAACCAGAAGAATTTGTTCCAGTAGCCATAAAGGTGGATGAAGCAGGGTCTGTGGAGTGATTAGAACTTGGTCAGACCCAGAAGACACCAAAGTCATCCATTGCATGCTGGACCATCACCAGTCAGTCATCATGACTTTTGTCATTGGACTTTGATGATTGGAAGAAAGAGTAAGGCCTTTGACTCTGTGTAATTCTGATTTACTGAAATCTAATTCATTAACAAGTCAAGACATCATCCATCCTCTTCAATAAAGGATGAACAATAACAGCAAACATCCCTGGCAGGATACTCTCCTTCTTCAGTGTTGCCTTCTTTCTATCTTCTTACACCCTTCTAGTTCTCCTGTGTCTTTCTTTCATTTCTAATATTTTGACCTCCTTGTGATGAGTGACCTTTATATTGTCTTGGATTTGTATTCATAGGGCTTAGGTCACTTTCTGGCTCCTAGTAAGACCTTCATAAATAGTTGTTCCATTTCTCCATCCTCCATTCATCCACCTATCCATGTGACTGTCTGTCACTATGTCTGTCTATCCATCTATCATTCAAATGTATGGTAGATCTACTTCATAAGGTAATTATAAAGAAACTATTTTGACAAAAACACAAATATGTGTTATTTCTCATTATTTTGAACAAATAAGAAAGTGTGTACAGATAGGCTAAAAGACTTAATTGAATTAATCCCTAAATCAGAACTTACCCTTAGATCAGGTGGCCCTTAGCCCCAAGCTTTTATTGCTTCTCATTACTTGCAGGGAACACGTCTTCTATATTCCTATATTCTGATTATAGTTGGAAAATTACAGCTCATACTGCGTCAGCCCTTGCCTGCCAAAGAGAGTCCTTCAGTAGTATACTAAACTACTCTCAAAGCCCTTCAAGACATTTGCTCTTTTAATAGATATAGAAATCCCATTAATTCTTCCATTCAGTTCTCCTCTCATAATTATTCTATTAAAATCTTAATTCATCTGCCTTATCTTCCATGAAGTCAATTTTGATTCTCCCTACAAAGTTTTCTGTGATCTCTGCTGATAATAAAACATCTAACCAAAAAAACCATTCTATTTACCCCACTAAGTATAGAGTCTTCCCCAGCAAAATGGAAGCTCCTTGAACGTAAGGATTAGCTTATATTTATTTTGGTCTCTCAGCTTCTATCCTCAGCTGAGATAGTAGACATTTGATAAATAGTTGTTGAATAAAAAGGCAGTTTATAAATAAAAAAGAAAAATATGATATTATATGATGTCATAACATTTAATCCATAAGAATCCTTGTTGTAACTTTAAATAGTAACATATAGAAATAGATATACTCATCATATGAACATATATTTATATACATGTATATGCATTATATATGGTCTTAGAAATTGTTTTCAGAACATAATGCAAAAGTATTGTATATATAGAGAGATATTTAGGGATACTATAGTTTTCTTTTGTTTTTATTTTTAGTAAAATTGTAAACTGGTGACTTCCACAGTCGAGAGAGAAGACCCACAACAAGATAAATAGACAATGTGTCTTGAATTTATTATCTGTAAAGAGCTGTCTGAAGCATGAGAGGCATGGTGACTTCCTTCCCTATGGTCCCCAGAGATTGTATATGCCAGAGAAGGGTACTGAACACAGGACTCCAATGACAACTTACTCAATGCTACCTTGTTCCTCATTGGTACCTTAGTTTGCTTAAGTCAATTTGATATTTCATGGGAAGCTAATATAATTTCTTAATTGCTATAGAAATTTCCTGGCTTCTCTTAAATATGTTGCTTCAGATAACCTTTTTTATTAAATATTATTTAAAGACTTTTAGTAATAGTTTTGGGATTTTTACTTTTAGACAATTCATAAAACCAAGAAATTTAATAAATCTAACAGGCGAAATGCAAGGAAAAAATCATGGATTTTGAAATAAGCAATTGAAAATTATTTAATGTGATATTGAGTACTCAATAGATCAAGAACACAAATATCGTGCTCTTAACTTGAAGATAAAAATAATGTTAACTACGACCCAGGCTTCAAGGAGCTCAAAGTCTAATGGGAAAGATAATCTTTGTACCTAAAGATAATACTGGGTAAATGGAAGGTGATTTCAGAAGGGAGAACCTAGCATTGAGCGTGACCTACAAAGTCTTTTTTTTCAGAACTACTTCCAAACTCATTACATAAAATGCTCATTGTTCTAGATTCTGTACCGCTTCTAGATGATCAACATATTTATCCAAAGTAGCAGTGATGTCAGGGATTATTCCCCACAGGAAGAAGAAGGATGTTCTCTGATAGAAAAATCCAATCAACACAGAAATGAGCTCCAGACCTTGTCTGTGGGTTGGGGCTTCTCAGCTCATAATAACACTCGATTCATTTTACCAATCTTTTCTCTATTTGGATGTTATTTTGGGAAAGTTAATGCAGATGGATAAGTTGTTTAATGCCAAGGTTGCCATATATTGTATTTTGCATAATGGATTTTTAAAAACGATCTGTTTCCAAGGAACTATATGTTCCCTACATATTTAAATGCACATAACTGTATTAGTTGAACAACATTCTTATAAATAGCCCTTCAAGAGATCGTGATTTTGTTGCATTATAGATTCCCACACAGACCACAATTCTTCTGTGCTTTGGAAAATAGTTCCATGAGTTGAAATGAAGAGAATATGGATCATTTGTTGCCAGTTGTCTGGTTATGAGTCTAGCTGAATTTGACCATTGATACCCAAATGACATAGTGGATAGAATGTTGGACTTTCAGTCAGGTAGGTTTGAGCTTGACTTCCATTCCAGTTTCCAAACAGCTCAATTAACCTCTCAGATTATCTTCTTCCTCATCAATAAAATGGAGATGCAACAAACTGAAAGGGTTGTTGTCAGGATCAAATGAGTTGTTGTTTCTGGAATCCTTTGCAGATTGCAATGGGCTCTATCAATGTAATCTATTCTCTTTCCTCAATTTCCTAATCCTTTTCACCACCTTTATCAATCAATTCCTCATCATTATCATCACTAAAACTGTACTTGAAATCTTTTGTTTTAGACTTGGTAAGGAGTTTATTCTCTTTTGATACAGCCTTTGAAAAAACAAGACCAACTCCTGACTAAACAAAGCATTAGAGAAGGACCTCAAGGAAGGCAGAAAAAAAAAAAAAACATCAACCCTACTTTATGCAGTGGATATAGTGATATGAAAATAAGTTCAAATCGAGCCTGAGGCACTTCCTAACTGTGATCCTGGGCAAGTCACTTAGCCTCTTCCTATCTGTTTTCTCATTTGTAAACAGGAGGTAATATTAGGATCTATATCCCATGATTCTTCTGAAGGTGATATGAGACAATATGTTCAAAATTTTTTGAACAATTTAAAGCACACTGTTATTATTAGCATCATAATTATAATCACATAAAGAAGAAAAATTAAATGCAGGTAATAAATTAATTAAAAGTCAGTTGGGAAAATGAATAGGATACAATAAAATCTCAAGAATATTGACTCTTTCCATGGATTTCTCTAAAGTTTGATAGCAAAGTATGGTCAATCTGGTAATACAGAAACCTTTTGTTCCCTGACTCAATGCTATCACAATTGATTAGACCTGTCTATTTAACTAAAAAAGAGCTATCGCTATTTCCACATTTCTCACTGCTTCTATAGTCTATTCTACCTTCCATACTCTATTAAACTATTAAATTAAAATTTAATATATAAATATTTCACATATTTACATATAACTTTAAAAAGGAAATAAATATAAATAGAATTAAAATGTTAAAATTAATTTTTAAAAATTAAAACAAAATTTAAAATATATCTACATTTTGGATGCCTAACGTAGCTATTCTTGGTTCATCTAAAATCTAAATCAAATGTAATTTGATTGCTTAAAGAGAAAGCATAGAGGTTGAGAAAATACTTTGATCCACAACAAGGGACTCATTCTAGGCATAATTTTCAAGCCAGGGGCATAACTTTGTAAATCATTTACACAGATGATTAATTAGAGGCCTCTGTTTGCAAAGATGATCTCACCATGAAGGCTCCCTTCCCAAAGACTGAGCTTTGTCAGAATAATGAATATAGGCAATATATGATGATAAAAATATTTACTAAATAGTTATAATTCTTGATTAATTTTCCTCACTTCCAGAGAAGTATTTTTTGTATGTGTTGATGATGGAAGATAACTAAAATCCAATACATTGCCCTCTAAACTCACCCAGAAATCCAATATTCAGACAATATCCAATTCTAAATTTTTAGCCTCAACTTTCCTCTCCATTTCCAGTCTCATATCTGAAAGGAATAATCATAACAATTTATACTTGTATAGCATTGTAAAGTTTCTGAAGTGATTCCCTATTCACAAATGAGAAAATATTTTTCAAGTGTTTTGCATAGCACAAATTGACAACTGCATATATATATTCCTTATCTCCCCTTCCTATTTCTTAAACCATTATAGTTTCATGAAAACCCAGTGGCTTCCCTTTGAGATTTCTTTGTACTTAATTTTCAAAAGGTTTTATAGCCTAATGGTTAACATCTATCTTTGCAAGAAGAATGTCCTGGGTTTGAGCCCCAGGGAAATCATGTCACCTTCTTTAAATAGGGCAGCCTGGTGACCCACCAGATAAAGCACCTAGCCAGAAGTCAGGAAGACTTAAATTTTAATCTAACCTCAGACATTTGCTAGCTGTGTGACTCTGGACAAGTCATTTAACCTTTTTTTGCTTAAGGTCTTCATCTGTAAAATGGGGATAAAAATCATAGCTACCTTTCAGAGTTGTAATGGGGATAAATAGCATAATAATTGTAAAGTCCTTAGCATAATGCATGACACAAATCATAATATTTTGGACACGAGCAATTTTTTTTGACAAGGGGAGGGAGCTGTGTCTCATAACAGTATAATTAGGTCAACTAATATGGATTTTTCTTTATGACGTTGGTATAATTGCAAATTATTTTCCAGAGCAGTTAAAATTGATTGCTATCTCCACCATTGGTGTGCTGTCTTGACATTTATTTTAAATATTGCTTACCTAATATGTACTTCTAATTTTTTGGTATTTTGAATTCATTTTAATACATATTATTAGCTCATTTTGTGTTCTATTTACACTGTGATCATTTAAATGTCTCTATTATTTGGGTAAATTTAATTTTTTATTCCTTTCCCCCCACCCCCAATTCTGTTCTATGTCACTGATTCTCCTTACAAACTTTTTTGTTTGGTTGGTTTTTCCCTTATTGGGTTCTAATTTCATTCTTTAGCTATTTATTGTTTCATTTCTTCCATTTGGTCTTAGAGTTCTTATGTCCAATTAATCCATTACCCCTTGAGAGTTTTAATTGTAATTTTTGTGGAAAATATTTCCACAAAATTTGTAAAAGTATTTTCTTTTAGAATTATAACTTAGAGGTCTTTTCACCCACCGAATTTCCTAAATTGTATTAGTTTTCTTCTGTTTGCTCTTGTCTTCAGCCTTTCTGCTAGGAATGGTTCATTATGGTTCATTTCCTTGTGGTTTCTTTCAAACTTTTCCTGGTGTTGCAATTGCTGAAACCATTTTCATTCAGGATCCTCATCACAGGATCCTAAGTAGGAATAGAAGATCAAAAGGAATCATATTGAATTTAGTCTGATGTAGGGAAATGAGCAAGATCTATTCTGTACCTGTCCAGGACCTCAGATCAGAAATTATAGGGATAAGAAGACACCATGTCTGTCCTGTCCCCAAATCCTAAGTTATATAGTCAGAGCTTGATCTTGTTCTCTAACACATTCCTCAACTGGGAATCTGCACCATAGTCAGTCTCTGCCCCCTTCTTCAGTCTTAGATGGAATAGCTGGACCAAAGTCCTGCTGCCAGCTACAGCTCTAGATTGGGATTCCATGGTGAATACAGGACCTGCTCACTGCCTCCATTGTAGATAGGCTGGAAGTCTTTGAGATGAAGAGCGTTGGGTCCACATCCTGAGGTTGAGATCTTTTGTTTGCCCATCTCCTCACATCTCTGGAGGTTGTAGATAAGAGACTCAGATTGATCTAGAATTGGCTCATAGAAAAGGTTGGGGGAAATGGTGTACCTCAATGAATGAAAGAGAAAGAAAACTCTTCATTTTCTTGATCCTCTGCTCCAATTTAGCCCTCTTTCCCATCATTTCTGAGGAAATCACCAAGGAAACTATGCTTGGCTGGAAACTCTAACATCATTTCTCCAATGTTGTATTTTTGTTGATGTTGTTCAGTCATTTTTTGGTCATGTCCCAACCTTCATAATCCTCTTTGGGGTTTTCTTGACCAAAATATTGAAGTGCTTTGACATTTCCATCTCCAGCTCATTTTACAGATGATGAAACTGAGGCAATCAGGGTTTTATGATTTGCCCAGGATCACAAAACTAGTAAGATCAGTCTTCATGAATCCAGGCCCAGAACTCTATCCTCTGCACCATCTAAGTGTATCACAATATTGTAAAAGTTTATACAAATAAATTAACAAAATGAATATTTTGGGGGGGAAAGTTTGTCACAGTTTGTTACAGTTCAAAGGCTATCCAGTCTCGTCTTCTCCTAATGAATGAGAAAGAAAAATGTCTGAGGGAGATGAAATGTCATCACCAAGATTTTATAGTTTAATACCAAAGCAGGAATTCAAGCCCAGGTCTTCTCACTACATATCTTTCTTTTTCTATTACTCTTCTTCCTCTTTCATATTATAATCCCTAAATTCTCACCTAAAATTTGAGGGCCAGTATAATGGGGATAAAAAAGAACAACACATACATACACAAATACACACCCAAACATTTGTGCAGGGTTAGGAATCAGAAATATATATCTTCCTGAGTTCAAATCTGGCCTCAGACACTTACTAGCTGTGTCCCTGGGCAAGTCACTTAATCTTATTTGCCTCAGTTTCCTCTTCTATGAGCTGGAGAAGGAAATGGCACACCATTCTATTATCTTTGCCACGAAAACCCCCAAAGGGTCACAAAGTATTGCCTGCGAATGAACCACAACAACAAAATATGTAGGGGAGGAATAAAAATGGAATTTTCTTTTTTCTCACTTAATTTGGAAATAGACAATGTTAACATGAGTCTTCCAAGTTAGCCTTTACTATGTCTGCTATAGGTTGTGCTTTTGTAATTATGGACAGGATGTCAGGAGCCTTCTCATCACTCATAAATCTCTCACATCTCCCCAATCCATTCCTCTAAAATTTATCTTTTAAGTGTACAACACTTTAGAAAGAAGAAAAATTAATGAAATCCATTCATACCCAAATATAGGAGGTCAAAATAGACTGTTATAAGAATGGCACAATATGGAGGCTAGAAAGGGACTAACTAAAGTGGGCTTTCTAGAATCAAATGTGAACTTTAAAAATTCTTCTGAAGATGCCTTTCCAGGATAAGCAGACATCATTTGGTAGCATATAATGTAATGTCCTTTCTGGCTTTTTCCTTAGAGAAGATAGCTTAGCATTTCTGAGAAGTTTGCCTAAAAGACTTGGCATTGTGAAATGACTACTTGTCTATGTGGAAGGAGCTCATCTTGGATCCTGATCAGACACTCCAGTCTGCCATCTACAAATAGAAATATATAGTGATAAACTTTTTTATGACTGAAGATCATATTTTCAAAAGATGAGAAATGATAGGCATTTTGTCTGAATTCTGGGAAATAGAAGACATTTTTACAAAAGGTGAATTCAAAATTAAAATATGCTTAATTTGTCATGAATAGAAGATTAATAGAAGTACTTTCCCATTCTTAGGCTTTAGCTATAAATAAAACTCATCAGTGTTTTTTTTCTCTTATCTTGTCTACCCAACCACAAAAAAAGCCTAATTACATGACAGACTGGCTTTCTTACCTTTGTTCTTTTGATTGGCCAAATTTCACTGGTACTGTAATTAAATGGAAAAAACCCCTCTGTGTTCTCATATTTACTTTAAAAAAAAGACTGACTCCTATTAAAATGTATGCAGATTCCTCCTTAAGAAGCAGCATTAACAACAAAGCAAAAATTAAATATGGATAGCCAAACCATACCATTCTCCCTACTTATAAAGCAAAATTAAATAGAATGAAAGTCAAGTATAACCATGATTTGTTCCCTCTGAATAAAATATCATGCATCTCATTTGCATTCTCTCTGGAGATTTAGGTATGCATAAAAATTCTCCTATTCTTAATAAAACTGGAGAAAACAGTATCTATGTTGAGTGCAGAGAAGGGGAAGGTGTGGCAAGATATCAGAACAGGGGATGACATTCTGAAGTCAGTTTCTTTCAATATATGAAATATAAAATAAACCAAATACAATAAAATAATTGATTACTTGACAGGAAGGGAAATAAATCAAATCCTCATTGAAATATTATATAGCAATATAAACACCAATGGAAAAAATAAGCAAAGTAGTAGGGAAAGAGGGAAAAAAGAAATGAAATCTTTTATCATAAGAGTAGCTGGCAAACAGAGAAAATTAAACCCTTTTCCTTCCCTCCAATAAAAGAAAGAAGTGGGGTTATAGGGAAGGACCTAGGAAGCAGATATGTTCCCATTTAATTTGTCACCTTTTCCTCATTAATTGTTGAAAATATTTGACAGCTTCAAATATTAAAGTCTCAAAATCCAGTGTTTTACTTTTGACAGTTTAATAACCTGTAAAGTTGGACATTAAAAAGGATTCTAAGTCCTTAAACCAAATAATCACTAATTAATGAGTATCTATGCATTACATGCCATGAGGTTTTGAATTCCCACCTTCTAAGAATTTCTTCATACATGGAAGTTATTAGGAAATAATGAGTAGGAAATGAGGGGGAAGTTTCATGAAAAAATAATATGCAGCTTTATAATATCTACAGGAAAAATTATCATCTTACTAGATCTTGATTGGGGGTAAAAAGAAGATAAAGGATAACAAAGAAATTGAAGCAATCCTATTTTGAATTGAGAGCCAAGAAGTTAGTATTTAAAATATGTCATTAAAAAGAATTCAATATTGATTTATTTTTTTATTTTTGAGGATAGGATGGAAAGATGTTTGTCCCTTTGCATCAAACGAGGATTGATATCAGCAAAACAATTTGTCCTATAATTTAAGCTTAAACAACAAACAAAATAATAGGAAATGATGAAAAGAAAATCCATCTGAAGAAGTAAAATTTTTAATTTAAAAGGATCAAACTCACAAATGGAAAAAGAATATTGTAATTAGAAACCTATTTTGAGCTCTTAAAAATAGTAATGTTTTTGCTTAGTTGTTTTTTTGCATGTAAGATATGGGGAAATATATCTGTATATATAAATATATGTCAATATATAGACAGACAGACAGACAGAGACAGAAACAGTGACAGAGCCAGAGAAGGAGAGAGGAAGAAAGAGAGGGTAGTGCAGGGATGGTGGAATAAAAAGTATATTTTAAGTGATCCTGTTTTAACAGGAATTTATATCATGATTTTGGGTATGGTAAAAATAAAAATAGCATCAAAAGAAGAAACAGAAAAACTATCTTATGCTTAAAGAGAATATAGATAAAGTAATAGTATAAATATTGAAATGCATGTATGCAGTGTTTGTTGATTTTGCTTAAATTTGTATTTGTGGAGTGTTTGTGCTCTCCCAACCAAATAATTTGTATTTTGTTTTGTATACAGTCTAAATATTTTGTGTTAAATGCACATGTTGCCTCCTTGGATGCTCCTTGAACATAGAGACTCTTTCATCCTTGTCCATCTATTCACAGTGCCAACCATAGTGTCAGCCATATTATTAGTAATTAATCAATGTCTTTTGATTGATTCATTGGTCTTTATATGTAAATATGCATTTTTGAGTGAACGTGAACTCGTACTTCCTTTGTGCAAGGCATATATATGTAATATGCCCATTGGCTTGATATAATTAGAACAGATATAGTTATAAGGGATTAGACCTGGGTCTTTTTTGGTAAAGGGATATTCCAGTTGAGAAAACCTTCTTTACCAATGAAGATTAGCATTTTTCCAAATACCACCATCCTTCTGTTCACCCCAACCAATAATCCTGGCACTCTTCAGAACATTTTACTTTATGGCCACACACATTCCTATTTCCACGAAATCTTCTATTATTTATTCTCTCCACTTACACAGCTACAAACTTCCTCAGAATGACATCATCTTTTGCCTAGATTATTCACAATTGGTCCCTCTGTCTCAAATTTTTCACTACTTCATTCTATCCTACACACTCTTGCCAAAGTGATCTTATTAATTTTAGATATAACTCAATCAACTCCAGTTATTTCCTATATAAAATATAAATTCTTTATTTACTTTTAAAGCCTTTCATGATTTGGCACCAGCCTATCCTTCTTTGTTTCTTGGATATTTTTCTTTTCTATATTCTGCAATCCAGTCAAACTTACTTCTTGGTTCCCTCTACGTCATGCTGCACCTCCCTTCTCTGTACCTTTTGTCCTGGCAATTCCTCATACCTGAAATGCATGTCCTCCTCATCTCCAATTCTTAAAGTCCCTTTTCTTTTACTAATATGAAGTTCAACTACCATCTTCTCAGTGGAACCTTGCCTACTCCTCCTCCTTCAGATTGTTAGTGCCTTCATTTTTGCAATGTGATGATAATTGTTTAACAACTGGATCCCCCCCAATAAAACTGTATTCATGACCCACTTTTAATATTTTCTACATCACTCTAAATATAGATAATCAATTAAATAACAAATCAAACCCTAATTTGTAGAATTTATTATTTCAAGTTGTAAATGCTTATATTATTAACAGTTGACTCTATCACACCCATATCTCACTTCCCAACTATCTTGTATTTAATTATTTGTATTTTTGACAAGACAGACAGACAGACAGGCAGGCAGACAGGCAGATTAGAGAAATAGAGACATCGTTGGTAGGTCAAAAGATAAGTTGATGGATTCACACTGTCATGCACTTCATACTAGAAAAGTCTTCAGAGGCAAGTGAGTTCAAACTCATTTTATTGATGAAACTAATTTAATTGATGAAAAAAAGCAATGTCAATTGTAGCTGAATGATATGTCAAAGCTCATATACCTAGCAAGAATCTGGAGAAGATTCTAACATTTTTAAATTAAATTTTATCTTATTTTCCCCAATTACATGTAAAAACAGCTTCCAATGTTTTTTTTTTATTGAAGATTGAGTCTCAAATTCTCTTTCTCCCTTTTGCCCCCAAACCTTTTTACCTTAAAGTTGTTTCCATCTTCAAGTCCGGAGTTCTAACCACTGTATTTACCTAACCTATTACATTTAAGATGAGAACTATTTGAATACAGGGACTCTTTCCTTTTTGAATGTGCATCCTTAGCACCTAGAATAGTTTCTGGCATAGATGAAACACTTAATAAATGTTTATTCATTGAATGAACTTTGAAGATGAGAATGATGATGAGAATGACAACATCATCTGTAGGGTAGTCTGAAACTGCCCTCACCACACTAGTCTCAGTTTTAGCCAATTTGCCTTAGCCCAACTAAACTCAGAATTCAGAGGATTTCCCTCTGCTTCCAAAGGCAGCAAAGCTTAAATGTATGTGCCACCAAGCTCAAAGTCTTAAAAAATTGCTTAGAACATTGAGAAATTAAATGTTTTGCCCCGAGTCAAAGAGTTGGTATTTTTTCAATAATTTAAATTGTTCATCTCATTTGAACCTCACAGGATCACATGAATGAGTTGCCAAATATATGGGTATTTACCTTGTATAAATAAGAAAGTAACCTTACTAGTCTTAATTGCCATGCTTGTGGTCATACATTTACTAAGAATCAAAGATGAAATTCAAACCAAGGTTTCTCGTCATTCCAGTTCTTGTGTTTTTCCATTTAAAAAAAACATAGAAGATAGGTGTTTTAGTGGAAAGCTAAAGTCAGAGGCATGAAAACATGAGTTTAAATCCTGTCTTTGACATTTATTAACCATTGGACCTTAAATCACTGAGCTTCTCTCAGGCTCTATTTCTTCCTCTGCCAAATGAGTATATTAACAATATCTATATAACAGGGATGTTGTGGAGATCAAATAAGGTAAAATATGAAATGCTTTGTGAAGATTTAATGTTGGTGTTAAAGTATTTAAAGGAGAAAGTATTAGTGGTGATGGTGGTGGTAGTGATAACAGTGGGATAAGTTAAGGTTGTAAAGGCAACTTGGAACCAGCTTGAAAAGGGCTTTCACTGCGATGATCAAGAATTAATATTTATTCTGTTCTTTAGAAATTTTTTTCATTTTTTTCTTAAGTAGTAAAATGATGTGATCAGAATTTTCATGGAAAAAATAATAGTACAATATAATCTCCAAAGCCTAATATGTCATAATTAACTCTCCCTTTTTATCCTTTTATGAATCTTCAAAAGACCTTCTTAAATCATGTTTTATAGAAAATTTTAAAGCATAGAATTAAGATATTTTGAACTTCTAAAGTATAACATAACTTTAGAGGCAGTGTGGCCCTTATGGACAGAAGTTTTGTTTTGCTATCAGGAACATATGGGTTCAAATTATATATACAAATATATAAAACATATTAGGTGACCCTAGGCAAGTAACTTAACTTCTAGGACACAGGGAAAATTTCTAGAACATTATATTATAGATAGATGAGTTGCCAGAATACATTGATGGAATGTTTTGCATATATATGAAATCACAGGTTTTGAAAAAGCAAAATGATACCTTAAATTGCATGTGAAATCTCTAAGATGAAATAATGTAAATTAAATAATGTAATCCCACCAAAAGACATTCTAACCTGATTATTTTGGTATTTCTGAGACTATTAACTTTCCTCATTTTACCAAAAATACCAAAAAAAACCTCATATGTCTAAATTCATCTGGTGATAAATTGTAAAAGAAATAAAGGTATATTACTTTAACCTTAGGTTCTTTTGATACTCAAAAGGTAGAGATATTAAATTAAAATTCAAGAAAAATCTCTTGAAACAAATCTCTGACCCAAGGTCACTTGGATCATTGCTCAAGTTTACTTTGATATCTTGATGCTCAGAAACAGTTTAGATGATTCTCCCATCATTCGTTATAAACATTTTTTTTCCTCCAATGCTTGATTGCAAAAGCAGATGGATAATGTCAAGAGTGCATTTTATGGGAAATTAGACATTATAAACTTAGCCCTGAAATGCAGTTTACTTGTTTAGAATTGTACTCAGTTGAGATGTGACCAGAAGGCAAATTGACTCTTTCAATGGCATTTCAATCTACTTATTACTCCCAACATGTAAAGTGACGTAAGTCACATAGCCAGATGTGAATGATTATGTTGGAAACTCAACAGTGTTAAGGAAACTGCTGAAGTCTATGACTAAAAGTCCCAAAGACTTGCTGTTTAAAGCAAATTTTAGATTGTGAGCTGCCAGAGCTCCCAAAGGGAATATAAATGTCAACAAAATTGCCAGCATTTTAATTGGCATTCTGATTATACTGATTAAAAGGGAAGTGTTATCAATTCTTCTAGCCAGGTAGATGAAAACAGATATCCTGCTGGATTAGGGCAAGTGCTTCTTCATCTCATCATATGATGAAGGAAGGGTATGAAGAACAGTTTCAGTTAAGGTCGAGCAAAGATTCAATGACAGAAATCAGACCCAACTCCAATTTCTTAACTCAAAGGGGTTACTATCCTTTTCAAAGATTAGTCCTTTGAATCCTAAATAAATCAAATGAGAAAATATTTGGGGAGTTCCAATAATGGATGTGAAGACATTGAAGGAAATTGTAAGAATAGCTCTATGGGTTAATTGGAGAAACAAGATACACACACAAACAATAACTTATACAATAGATGTAAAAACTCTTTGAAGGGTATTAAGTGTAATATAACTGGCTTACATTATCTTTAAAGGAGAGAGGATATAATTACTTTATTAGAAAATACAAAGAATATATTATTCCTCCATCGCCATCACAATTGATTCATTTCTTACATAATAAGTCCTAGAGAATCAGATTATGTTAATAGTTAATAAATCCTAAGGAGTTTCCAATAGTATGTACATGTTGGGTGGGTTTTATAAAGGACAACATAACTGGTAAGTGCTATAGGAAGGATTTGAACCTCAGTCTTCTAAGATGTTTTTGGTTTGGGTCTATTTTATCCCCCATACCAAGTTTTCTAAGCTATGCTTTCCATATCTTTGATTCAAGTCTGCAGAAACTAGAAATTAAAATGTAGTTTTCTCCATTTTACTGAACCTTAACCTCATTAAAGCATCTTCCTTTATGACTTATTATCTATTCCTTAGCCTGATATTTGGAGTGATAGGATTATCCCAATAAATGCCATAAACTTCTTCTTTAAGAAATCATCCCACTAATCAATTGTAAAGTTGGCAGTCGTGCACTGTATCCTGGGCAGATGCCACAAGGAAATTCATTCATATTGAATAAAAAGAATTACCAAGGGAGAAAAGTGTATAGCAGTGATGGATTGATTTTAGAATTAGTAGCATGCAATAATTTAATGACAGAAAAATGCATTTAGATAGGCAATATGTGGAAACATTCTGTCTATTTTGTTATTGGCAGGGGTTTTCCTTTGCCTTAATTGCTTTACAAGGCAAAAGGGAAATTTTACTATATAAAAAATGAAATAAAGCTCAATCATCCAAGAGGAATGCGATCCATATGCTAATATTGAAAGCACTTTGTGAAGATTCCGTAACTTTTTCAACCAATGAATCATTATTACTGACCTTAAATATTCCTGTCATATGCATGGACCCTCTCTTCTTAGATGATGCTTTAGGGATGTGTATCTATATATGTGCATATGCATATGCATACATCTATGTAGTGCTTTACATTTGAATATGAAGACACCTTTAAAAAATCATAGCAAAAGGGATACCAATCAGACAGATCAGTCCAAGGTTCAAGTCACCTCTAACACAAGCTAATCTTGCATAGTCTTGCCTTATGCTCTCAGTGAACGCAGCTAAATCTCAAAGATACTAACAAATAGAACAATAGGTAGTCTAAATTGATGGAGAGAGTTTTCACACTGGAAAGTAGCTGTACCAATCAAAGAACACATTAAATGCTTGATGAAGACATAGCTCCACCCATGTCCTCAACACATATGAACACTTAAATATCTGTACAAGACCCTTTCACATAGATATTTCATTTGCTTTTCATAATTATGAAAATAATTGAATTATTTTGAAATGAATTAATTGAATAAAATGAACTAATTATGAACTAAATATGAATTATCATTATATCATACTTATAAATAATTATGAATCATTTTTTAGGATTATGGGGAAAACAAGATATGTGGGGTTAAAGAGCAGAGAAAGGTACTGGTTGTAGAATGATTAATATTTCTCAAGGACTTTCCCCTAGTCTGCGATGCAAAGAAGAGTTTGGTTTGCATTGGAAGAAAACATCTGTGGTATTGACATAACAAGTCAACCAGATGGAGGTGATGAATTATTCTTTATTAGATCCACCTGTTTGTGGTAATGGGCAGAATATCTAGTGAAAGTGCAGATAGTATGTAGGCATAGAGGCGAGGAAGGGATCTAAAAAAAAAGCATCCACAGTGGGAGAAATCTGCCTTTTACTCTTCCTGTGTCTTTTTTTTCCTGTCTCTTCTATAAGCATATTCACAACTATTATGGTAGAGTCTAAATGTAACTGCTCTAAGATTCTAGGTTTTTAGACGCAAGTTTAATGTCATCATGGCATTAATCTGCTTATATCTATTCATTGCTTTTTCATTATTTAGTGTTTTGAATTTTATAGATAATAATGTTCCTAGTTCTTAAGAAAGGTGGTTATCATTCTGTATTGGATTTACCCCTCTTTACCCTTTGACCTAATATATTTGATTTTGATTCTCTTCACTTACTAAGTGCTGTCAATTCCACCTCAAAATCGCTTACTTCTTTCTTTTCCTTGCTATTTCCACTGGTATCACCTGGTATTTTACTCTCAAATTGGACTACTGCAAAAATCTCCACATAGGTCTTCCCTCCTCTAACTTGTTTTCAATCCATTCTTTACATTGGTGCCACAATAATATGCTTTATATTGGTGCCACAGCAATACCATTTACATTGGGTACAGTTATCTAACAGGGGAAAGGAAGGGAGGATATAAGCCATAAACTTTTGGTAACATCTTGATGGACTAACAATTTAGAAACCCCCAACCACCTGATGCCTGACTAGAAAGTTCCAAACCCTTTAAATGGAAAAATAAATGATTTCATATATTATTTAACAATTGTTTGCTGTCCTTATATAAAGGATCTTGCAGTTTTGTCCAAAAGGAGGTTTTTGTTGTTGTTTTTTGTTTTTTTACAATTGTAAGGGTATTTCCTCTCTTCAAAGTCTCTTACTATTTTATATTGTTTTGTAATTCTAATAATAAATTCTATCAGTTGCATTCCAAATAATCCCATTTTCTGCTTGACTGACCCTTTATTTTCTCTACTCTTCCCTCTCCTATGAAATATTTTACTAACCGATCCTAAGTTATTATAAATATCTACTTACAGTTTCAGTTAAGGTCAAGCAAAGATTCAGTGACAGAAATTAGAGCCAACTCCAATTTCTTAACTCAAAGGGGTTACTATCTTTTTCAAAGATTAGTCCTCTGAATCCTAAATAAATCAAATGAGAAAATCATAGATGTGAAACTACTGTTCTCTGATAGGTTATAAAAGTCACATGTGAACATCAGGGCACCGAAGCTATGGTCTTCTATGCTTATGTAGACATCCAACCCATTGATAGGTTCGAGGGCTGTTGGTCACTCTCAACCTGGTTTGGCCATTCTGTCCAGAAGGTTTTACCAGAGTGTGGCTGCTGTGTATCCAACAGCTTCTTGGAGCCACAGGTAGAGCTGGGTAAAAGATGGACACTAAATTTGGACTGCAGCCCTCACACCAGACTTATTAGCCCTTCTTGAACACTGACTGATGGGTATGCTTCTTCCAAAAAAGTAAAGAGAAATATCTCAATTCAAAAATCTTCAAGATTCCTTTTTAAACAGTCTATACAAACCAGAATATTATTTTCTCTATCAGCATGCACCACATTCTGTTGTCCCAAAGTCTTTACTAACGTTAGTCTTCTACTTCAGTTTTGCCTCCTGAATTCCTGCCCATCTTGTAAAATTTACCTTGATTATGATTTCTTTCACACAAAGTTTTCTGATGCTTTCATTTATTAATCATTACTCCCATCAGATCCCAAATATAACACAGTTGGTAATTCTTTAAATCATAGGTGATTTGGCGTTAAATCTCTTTTCTGTTAGAAGCTATAAAATAATTTGTGTTTAAAATATTCTGTATTGATGTTTTATCCTTCATCCAGCCTATAAAGTGATGGAGATCAGAAACTTAGTTTTATTTAAATGATGTATCTCATTGAAGGTATATAGCATGATACTCTGCACATGGTAGTCACTTATTACAGTTATTGCATTCCTTTCTTATTTGTAAACTTATATTTTTAATTAATTTCTTAGATATTAATTACCTAATAAAAGTCTGTGCTTTTGCCAAAATATCTCTTGATGTTTTATAACATGCCACAAAAGGGAAATGGATACTTTCCTCATATTTTAAATAAGACCAAATGGATATTATGACATGCATTTTGCATAGACAAACCACAGCACATATCTGTCACTCTGCATATCTGTGACAAATAATCAAAATTCAATGGTAGTTCTAGGATTATATGGGAGGAGGACAGTGGGCTATTATGTCATCACAAAACAGCAAAGTCATTTAAAAAATTTCATATTACTCCTGGAAAAAGTCTACTATTTCAATACCTAAATTTTAATAGTTTTATAGTTATGAGAGAACAAAATAGACTTAGAAAAATTGAAAATAAATGGCACATGATGGTCATGATCAAGATGCAACATATCAACAATGAACAGAAGGAAAAGATATCACAGCAGTATATGGAAGAAAGGACACTTTAATGAAGTGGTGAGGAGTTTTGACATGTCACCCTCCATAGTGTTCCACTAAAACTATAATACCAAGAAAAAGCAAGAAAGGGAAAGTTGATGATGAATCATGAATTAGCACCTCCTGACAGAGTGGTGATGGACTAGAAGTGCTAAATGTAGCATATATTTTAAGACATGGATGATATTGGATTTATTTTATTTGATTATATTTATGTGTTTAAAAAGATGACATTTATTGAGAATAAAATAGGAAAATTTGGGAAAACACAGAGGATTAATTTTAATGATGCATTCAAATAGAAAGGTATTCAAAAAATAAATCATATATATACAAAAGAAGTCAAAAGAAAGTTGAGAAAAACATGAGCCAGCAGGAAAGTACTGACATTATTGTGTTAAAATTAATATGTACTTTTTATTTTAGATAAGGGATCTATTTTTAATATTTATTTATCTTCAACAGCTTTTAAACTTCTTTTTTTTTGACTCTGAGGAAAGAGAAATAATCACAATTATATATGTGATATCATGGATATATATTTCCATATTAGCCTATTGCAAAAAAGTGAGAAAAATAAAGTAAAAATTTATGCTTCAATCTAGATTCATATTTCATCATTCTCCGGAGGTGGACAACATTTTTTAACATAGGTCCTTTGGATTTGTCTTGAATCTCTGTGTTGATCAGAGTAGCTAAGTCATTCACAGCTGATTATTGTACAGTATTGCTATTAGAGTATACAATTTTTGCCTGGTTCTATTCACTTCATTTTGTTTTTTTTAATTATATTTTATTTTGAATATTTCCCACAATTACATGTTTCATGTTCTTTCCCTCTCCCCAAACACCTCTAACCCCCCTTAGCTGACACACAGTTCCACTGGGTTTTACACATATCATTGATTAAGACCTAATTCCATATTATCTATAGTTGGACTAGGGTTATCATTTATGCCCACTTCATTTTGTATCAGTTCTAATATGTACTTTTATTTTTTAAGAACACAAACTGTATGTAATAGAGAATTTTGGATTTATATAAAATTATTTTCTTGTAATGTGTATACAAGTATGACTTTGGAGGGTGCAGATTTTCAGTAGTCTTTAAAGTCCTCATTTCCCTTCCTTTCTTATTCCATTTTTTCTCTGGAGAAGTAATTGTCCATTTCCAATATACTAGGTTTAAGCCTAATGGCAAGATAATGGCCACTTAAAATTCAAGTGGTAAATTTAGCCCAAACCCTTTCTGGGATTCTGCTATAGTCAATGGATATTCTTAACTTTTCTCAGCCAAAGCTAAGTACTATTTCTTTTAATTTCTCCTTTTATTTATTGCTTTTAATTCTTTCCATCAAAATTCTTGAGTTCCTTATTTCTTTTCCACTTCAAGACTATAGAATCCACGGGTTCTTACCAGGTCTTCCAATTTATACAAACTCCAAAGAAAAAGGACACATTTCCCTTGACCAAGATGCTTCCTAATGCACTAATTTGCTTGTTTGATTATCATCCTCATATTCAAAGAGGGCCAAAATGACATCACTTCTGAAGACTTTAGACTATAGCAAAAACTAGATTTAAGTGAAGCAGAATTGCACAAAATCTTCAGCCTCCCTTTCTCTTCCAAACTCATCAAAGTCTAGTGGTGAGACAAAAGTTAAGACAAATGACAATAGCTCAGAATAATCACTGAAATCAATTTGCCTCAATTTTCTTAGCTATAAAATGAATCAAGAAGTAAATGGAAAACCATCTCAGTATCTCTGCCAAGAGAACCCCAAACCACAAAGAACAACATAAAGCCTTTGATTTAGTGATTCAGTGGAGAATTAAGAGTTGGTCAAAACTACTTTTTCCTTTAATGATTAATTGAAAGAAGTCTAGAATCTTTGTATACATGGAGGTAGAATTATCAGACACTATGACTGTCCATTTTTAAAATAACATAGATATGTTCATATCCTTTTATTTTTACCAAGATCATCATCATCATCTTTCAAAAGTAAAGGATTCCAGGATGCTGGGAAACTGAATGTCTTGTATTGCACTTATATGAAAATAAGGATTAGTCCTATATTGATGCAAGCAGAGATGGATCATAAAGTATATCATTGGAGGAACCATCAGTGAGTTGGCAATCAAAATATTAACTATTATTGGTGTTTGTGTATGTGTGTGTGTGATTGAATCATTAACACAAATAGTACAAACTAAGAAGAAAAGATAGCCATGTTTTCAAAGATCATAATCACATATGTACATTGCTCTATACAAGGATATTTAGCTTATTTAGTCTGTTTTTTCAAAATGATAACATAGATTGACTCATAAATGTAATCTTGAAATAAATTAAAATTTCAAAAAAGCATTGTAAGATATTAGTTTATTCTGAGGTTATATTTCCTCTACTCTTTTGCATTTGTGTCTTTTGGTACTGAATCTAGTATTTTTTAGCACCAAAGTATTTCCTAATCATGACTATTTTCTAGTTTTCTAAATCACTCAGGCCTCAGAAACAGCAGAGGGAGCTCACAGCACTTTTTCTTTTATGCCTGTTATTTTCCCCTTTTGTTACCATTTTTCTCAATGATAAGGTTCTAAAATCAATTATTACCTTTAGTAAATCAAGAAAAGAATTACCTTAGATACATAAATATCAATCTAGAAAGTATGATTTATTGGATTTTCTGCAACTACCACCATAAGATTCTTATCTTTTAATACAAAAAGGAGAGACAGAGAAAGAGAATATGTGAAATGTCATTTTGTAAAATTCTGATAGTCTTCAATATTTATTGTGGATATATATCATATGTATATCGTATTTATTAGAAAATAAGTATGGATTATTGGATCTGTTTATGGTTGTGGGTACAAATCTCAAACTGTGTGACTATAAGCAAAAGTCTTCACCTGTTGTATCCTTAAATTTCCTAATTAATAAAACGAGGATAGTAGTACCTGTTGTTTTAAGGTTTAAATGAGAAACTCAGTCACTACTCAAAAGTCAATGCTATTATTAAATTTTTATTATCCTATGAATTCATTGAGAGAGGAAATATCTGATAAGGAAACTCCTTCTTCTGACTTGATCACTAAGAATATTGTGAAAAGGAGATGAGGAAATTGCAGTTGAAGAAATCCTAGTGACATGCTCTTGGATGCAGTTCAAGTTCTAACCATTCCAAATGACATGATCTCAAGTCCTATTACTATTCTATTTTCCAGCTCTGAATATTTACTAGTTTATTAATGCCTTCTCTAAACTTTGGTTTTATGTACTGACTATAATATGAAAGAAATAGTTTGACAGGGCAGGGTGTGAAAGTGATGTCACCTTTCTGGTCCTGTATGCTATTCTTTACATTAATTCAACTCAAAATTAGATTAGATTTTTTTGTCTTCCATTACATTATTGGTTAATATTAAGCTTTCTGTCAATTTAAGTTGTCACCCTTTCTCTCCCATCCCCATCACCCTCTATGTCTTGTACTTATGATTATTTTATACCAGTTGTGATGCTTTACACTTATGATAGATTTAGAGCTAGAATGAACTTCTATTGGCATAGTCCTAGGAGAGGAAGAAAGTAGTTCAACCTGGCTAAGTTTCACTGTCCTCCATTGGGTTCCATTCCTTCCATGGGCATGTCCTGAGCCAGATTTCCCCCCTGAGGCTTGGTGTGTCTGTACCCCAGATCCTTCATGGAGACCTGGTTGATGGTGGACCCATTATTTAATGTTCTGATTTATAAGTAAACATCCTCCATTTGGTTAAGAGCAAGGAGATTTGGGTGAGTCAGTAAGGACTGTATTCTTTAATCTTTTGGAGCCAATTTGGTCTCCATTTTCATTGTTTCTAAATAATAATAATAATAATAGCAGATGTCATTTACATAACTTTACAAAATACTGTACATAGTATGTCTCATTTGAATATTATAACAATCCCACGAAATAGGTCCAATAATTGTACATCATCCATGACTTTATCCATTGGTAAAAATGCTAAACAGCAAGGGCTTACCAATGAGTTCGGAACACTCTAATAAGGAACAGCTTCGAGTGGAGGATCCCTGAGCCTCATTTTCTTAAAAAAATGAGAAAACAATAATATAAATCATTCTACTTAGTTCATAGGGCTGTTGTGGAGATAGTTTGGAAACCTTAATCCTTTATATGAATATAGACTCACACTTCTAGTCATCACATGTCTAAGTTGCAGCCTTTTCAAATAAGCATCTTGTGATGTGATGAAAAGGAATAAGGGAGTAAAAGACTTCCCAATGCAAGAATGAAATAGATCTTTGAATGTACTGACATAATATCCATATTTTATCAATTCCAATCTGCCACGAAATTATTTGATCTCCCTGTTTCTATGATCCTCCTGCCTACTTCATAATACAAAGAACATAGTATAATCTATTTTGATGGCTTTCAATGGTGCACATATGCATATTGACATGAATATACAGAAATATACCTGATAAAACTAATATACTTATCTTTGAATGATAAATTAGACAAAGGGTATTGAATAAAGGGAAATTCATTTGGAACTCCTTCAATAGTCCCATTGAAAGATTAAAAAGATGAAGAAGCGAGAATGTCAGTAACGAGAATAGACAGAAGAGGACAGATATAAAATATAGTGGATGTTGAATACAAAAAATTAGGCAGATTATTGGAGATGGATAGATGAAAAATAGTAAAATTAAGTTTGTCACAAAGGTTGTGAACCTAGGTGACTCTACAGTAACAGGCAAAATAGGAAGGAGATATATTTTGGAAAAATATAAGGACAATAAGTTAGAGTGAATGTCAGAGGAAATATATATTAATGTGCTGTTGGTGGAAGCCACAAGTAGACTAAAAATTCTTAAAATCAATTTGAAATTATACACCAAAATCACTCTACAATGCTTACTCTTTGACTTAGTAATAATACTACTGAGCATACAATTTCCACAAAAAGATCAAGAAAGAGGAAAAGGACTCATGAACAAAAATCTTTATATCAGTCTTTTTGTGTAAGAAAGAACTTGAAGTAAAATGAATATCCTTTTTAGGGGATTTGTTTAATAAATCATATTATATGCATGTATTAAAATTGTATTACATATATGAAAAGACAAAATGGACAGATTCAGAGAATGAAGGAAGACTTTACATGAACTGAGGCAGAAAGAAATGAAACAAACTATGAGAATAATGCATAAAATGGCTAAAACATTGTAAAGCAAAACAACTAAATAAGAATAATCATGTCAAGGAAATAACTAATCACAATGATCAAAAACTGATAGTGAATTTCAAGGTGTTGGCAGAGAGGCAATGGAATATAGGTGACAGAATCCACACGTGGATTTATTTCATGTGACTATGCTTTTTTATTATATGGAATATCTTCTTTTTTTAATTGCTTGATGTTGGGAGAAAGATGGAGGTGGTGTAAGTGGACAGTAATAGTGATATTAAAAGAAAAGAAAGAATAGAGTATAAATTTATTTAAATTAGGGTGAATTTAAGCGGATTCACAAAGCATATACTGTTAGATTTGAAACATAAAAAATGAAGAAAATGTAAATAGGAGTCACAATTTCTCATTCAAAATTATTTTCCTGTTCTTTGGTAAGGTAAATGATAATAAATATCGAGCTGATAATAATAAAAAATACAATCCTGAAAATCATCAAAATTTTAATAACTTAAAATAAATTAATATTTAATTTAAATAATAAATGACATTAAAAATAAATACATCTAAATAATGTTCAGGGGCATTTATTTTTATTTTTTTAGATGTTTGAATTAATAAATGTTTGGGTTTTTTCTTCCTTATTATTCTGGAATGTAATTAAGCTTTTTTCCTCTGGATATGCCATAATAGTAAGACACTTTAGTTCAAATGCAACACGTTCATCTAGTAGATCATATCATCTGCTCACCTATTTCTGGGTCTAGTTATTCCCCAAATACCCACAGGGAAATAGTTGCTGAACAAATCTATATGTAACACAGTTGAGATATTTTCCTGTCAGAAATATTTAAGTACTAGATCAATTTAGGTGGAAGTTCTATATATGGGACACTAAAGTTATAGAAAAAGCAGGAAGTTCAGGTTTAAGGGATCCTATTCTGACACAACAATAGCAAGTATTAGCATTTAGTTCAGAGTGAGGTATATTTTTAACATTTTGTTATTCTTAATTGTAAGTTCCTTAATTATTCATTCAGAGGTCCTTTTTCCAATAATGAAAGACATATTATCTAAAAGTCCATTAAATAAACACTTAAATTGGGTCTTCTGGCTTTCTATTACTTTTATTTGTTCAGACCTATAATTTCACACATGTACTCACTTCTAATCTGAAAATTCCTTCCAATGCAAATTTGAAAACTGTCAGTAATTTAGTGTATTCAATATGTTTCTATGTCACTGAAAGATCAAATAACTTGGCCATAGTCAGGAAATGTGTATGAGGACTTGGACTTAAGTATTCCTAACTCCAAGGCTGGTCCTGTTGTCTCCTTTGTAGATAGATTATGAAGAAAAAAATCTTGACTAGCATATGGCATGTTTTTCAGGCATCTTTACAAGCATATGATACAATATTCTTTACAAGATTATCTGAGGGTCAGATCCTGGAGAAAAATCTCCAGACAAGATAGACTATAGATCATATACTCCTATTTTCTTTTTAATTTTAATTTTCTTTAAGCCTTGAGTAAGGTGCAATTTTTTTAGAGTTCTAGGTGTGAGGACTAATGCTAATTTGCATGACAAGCTCTGCTACAAACTATAAAAAAAATCACAAGGTTGTCTTTTTCATCGGTGGTCTGGTTAACATATATTTACATATATTGGAGCTAAAGAATTTATATATTCCCAAGCAAGTATTCTGATGAGTTGAACAAAATGTCTGTTGAAAAGTTCAACCTTTAAAAGATAATTTGCTTCCCCATACTCAATATGAAAATGAGAATTTCTGGATTTATGAAATAATGAACATGATTCCTTTCCAGCTAGTCAGTAGGAAACATTTTTCCCACTGGTTTTAATGTTAGTAGTTTATTAATGAACATAACTCGTCTTCTTCCTCCCTATTCTAGTGACTATCATGTAAATTTTAACTGGCTGCCTCATTAATCCCAAGTGAAAGCATTTCTATTTTGAAGGGATTTCCTAGAAGTCATTTGTTGCCATAGGTATCGACTGATGTGTGTATGGCTGCACAACTCAAAACATTCTGGTCTCTAAAAAGTGGAAAATGAGTATTATCTAGAGGGCAATACAAAGGTTCAGGAAATACATAAGTATACTGTGATACGATCACAAACATGGGATTAGGAAGGACAAGCAGAATAAAGAATGCTATTAAAGAAATGTATGATTAAAAAAGAAGGCTGAATGGTTATATTAGAGTGAATAAAAAGCTAATATCTAAATTACATAGTCTACTCACTGTATCAACATGGGGTTAAGAGTAAGCAAAAAAGGCTGCTAAAATTTTGGGAGGATTACTTATGGCAAAATTATGGGAAGAAATGGATGTCACACAGGATAGCAAGGATGTGTTATGTTCCCCATCAATGAAACGAATATCCTTATCAATCAGAGTAATTTGGGTATTAAAGGTGGAAAAAAGAGGACTCTTTAAAGACAATTTTAACTCTTTTTAAATTAATAAGCATTTATTCTCCCCCTTCTCCCCTCGCTTCTTCTTGAAGGAAGGAAGAAATGAAAGAAACAAAGAAACAAAGATATATCAAGCAAACAAATTTTCATATTGACCATGCCCAAATGTAAATACTTTATTCTATATATTTTGTCTATTACCTCTCTTTCAGAAGGTAGATAAGATGCTTCATTAATGACTGTCTGGATTCATAGTTATTAAATGCAATGATCTGAATTCTTTAATCTTCTAAAATAATCTAAAATCTTTTGAAATGTTATTGCATTATAATTTGTTGCATTGTTTCCTCTCACTTCATATGATATCAGTTCCTTTCAAATTTTCCATATTTTCTATAAAAAGTCCCCTTTCTGATTTCATGAGGCATAATATTTTGAAGGTGAATTCAAGTATGCTAATGAAGTTTTGAATTTTTCAAGATATATTAATATTCACCTTAACATGACTTCAAGGCTTAAATGAATAATATATAAAACAATATGAATATGCATAGCCTTTTAAAATTATCTTACTTTCAATCAGAAAAAATTGTCATTGGTACTCCCTCTCCAAAAATGTCCTTTATTAAGATTAAAGAAAAACAAAATCCTTATTATAAACATGTATGTTAAAGCAAGAGAAATTCCCACATTGCCCATGTCATGCATGTGTATATTTATGCACATAAATGAGTATATATACACAAACAAAAATATATTAATATATAATGTAATATATGTATATTTCTATTTAAATTACATATATAGATTAGCTATAGACATAGAGAGGTAACACTAAAGAGGCAGAGTTAGAGAGAAAGAGAATTCCCCACTCTGAGTCTTTCACTTCTCTTTCAAGCTATGTTTCATCACTGTTCCTTTAGAATGGTTAATGATTAAGCTGATCATCAGAATTTCTAATTCATTCGAAGTTGTTCATCTTTTTTTGTATTTGTATAAATTGTTCCCCTGGTTCTATTCATTCCATGCAGTTCATATAAATCTTTTTAGGTTTTTCTGAAACCGCCTTCTTTTTTTATTTCTTACTTCATACTATCTGACCACATTTATTCATCATAGCTTGTTATTCAATTTGTGAATACTCCTTCAGATTCCCATACTTTGCTACTTTAAAAGAATCATAAATATTTTATATAGATCCTCAGGTTTTGTTTTGCTAAAATTAATTCCTTGAGTGACCACACGGTATTTTATTTGAGGCTTTGTTTCTAAATGCCTTGGAAACGTTGTTTGGTTTTGTGCCTTGAACATATGCATATATTCCTGTCACCACAACAGGGAGTAGATGTGTAGGTGAAAAAGAGAGGCGAGAGAGTGAGGAGAGAAACTTTTTGTTTGCTTGTTTGTTCTTTCTTCCAGTCTCCTTCCTTTCTTTCAACTCATTTCTAGGGACACAATCTTGAGTCTCCTTTTCCGTGGGAATTGTCTGTTGGGTTGTTTCAGGCTCTCAGAGCCAGTTCAGGTTCAGGACATGGAAGCTCTCAGTTTTCCCAAAGTGGTCTGATTCGGAACAGAGTCTGACTGCTGCCCACCCCGATCTCAGGTCTGCAAGTATGTTTGCATCTGAGCACAGTAGAGTTTGCTAAGCTTGGCCACTGTCAGCTAACTGGAAAGCTCTGCTGATTTACTTAAAGGATTGTTCACTGTTTTCAGTCTGGGATTCTTGCCTTTGCTACTCCTTTGCAGGATCTGGACTGGGGTTGAGATAGGAACTTACACTTTCCTCTGTTCCTTGAGTCTGAGCACCATTCTGAACTTGCTCCTCTGATGGGGACCCGGCTGGGTACAGTTCTGCTTTTGATCTGGACCTAAGATGGGAAAGAAGACAGCAAAGTTACAGATTCTCTCCTCTCCCTGTTGTGATGTCCCATATGAGTTTAGGGGTGACTGAATATGGGTATGGGACTCCTTATTGTCCTGGTTTATAGACTCTATATGCATTGGGCTCTGTTGCCAGTGTCTGCAGACCTCTCTTCCTTTCTAAGCCAAACTGGACCAGAAAAATGCCAATGATTTTTTTCTTGAATTTCCCCATTAAAATTCAGATTCCCATACTTTCCAATAGAGAGATGAAACTGCACATGTAAATTATCCAGAATCTAGACTAACCACTGGACTATTCTAAGAATTCTATAATCCAGGAATTTTATTCTAGGAATTTTATAATCAAACAGTGAGCTTGGACCTCTTTCAAGTGCCAGTCTTTAGTAAGTGAAATAAGGTCAAGCATGGGATTTGGTTGACTCCTTTGGAGGTACAGACTCTCATCATTCACTTCATGTTTTGTCAATTTATGTTCCTTTCCTTTTCCAAAGTGAAAAACACTTGAGTATTTGAGTACTCATTGATTTGTTTCTTTTTTTTTAGATTTAAATATTTTATTTTTTTTTAGAAAAATTTTCCATGGTTACATGATTCATGTTCTTACTTTCCCCTTCATCCCCTTCATCTCCCCTTTATCCAACGCACATTTCCACTGGTTTTAACATGTGTCTTCAATCAAGACTTATTTCCATATTATTGATAGTTGCATTGGTGTGGTTCTTTCGAGTCTACATCCCCAATCATGTCCGCCTCAACCCATGTTATTAATTTGTTTCTAACCTTAATTGTTTTCATGCTGCTGGACAGCTCCTAGTATACTTCCTTCCAAATCACCCATATATGTTTTAAATATATCATGTATATTTTTATATATGTAAAATTTTAATCACACATTAGAATGTGAGCTGCTTAAGAGCATGCACTTTTGTTTTTGCATCTCCTCACTTAGCATAATGTCTGACAAGCTGGATGTGCTGGAGCCATGCTAACCAGTCGATTGTTAAATTTTCAATGTAAGCATTTACAGCTCCCAAATGGGCAAATACATATCATGGTTTGATATATGTTTTTTCTTCATCCTCTAAACTTAAGAAAGTAATGGATAAAATACCAAAAATATAGATAAATAAAAAAATAAACGTGCCATGTATGAAATGTTTGGATTGGATGAAAAAGCTGGCTGTTAAACAACAATCATTCCATTTTTATTCAAGTAGATATTTACATGATTGATGATTGATGGCTAGATGTCAAAATTTCAGTGTCCAAAGAGGATCTAGTATAATTGGCCCACATCAACTGAGTATTTGGATAAAAAACAAAATTAGAGAAATACATATAGAAATCGTTGCTTCATAAAAAAGCAAGCATATGGAATATAGTCATGTTTAGAATGTACTGCGGGTGGGAGGTGGGGCTAATTTCTTATGGAGTGACACCAGAAGAATAAATGATCCAAGTATAGGACCTTAAGTGGGCATCTGGAAAGAGAAATTATTTTTATTATTTGTTGCCTTTTGAAAATACCAGGTTTATATCCTGCATCCTCAGGCAGGGCCCACACAATTTGAGTGTTAAGAGGAGGAGTTGTTGTTTCTGAAGTAATTATAACAAGGGTGTAAATTTCTGTAGGTGGGAGACAATTTATTCTATGGAAAGATTTTTTTAAAATAACCTTACAACAAAGCTAAACCAAATGGAGTAACTTCTGATATGATAAACATTTTCCCTTTTTGTACTAAGTACAGGACCAAAGGGGAGAAATGCACATGTCCTATAAAAACAGCCAGGCGTTCATTCTTACATCTATGCCAAGGAAGTTATTTATATCTCTCTCTTTTAATTTTTTTTTGAGTTACACAATTGAGGGTATTTATTTATCCTATCAAAAGTACACCCCTTCTGCAGCTGCTACCTCTGCTCTACACCCCTTGTAATAGAGTCTAACCAATTTCTAAGAGTTGCTTTTATGACTTGGATGATTTACTTGTTTAATATCCTTAAAACAATGAAATATTAATAAATATGCTACAGTGCCCTTAATATAAAGAGATGACAACTATATAAATAATACTTAGCAAGTGGATATAACATCATTTAATTTCATTCTTGGTCCATTAGCCTTCCTCAATCCAGATTGGGCAGGTAAGGGCAGGCCCAGAAGGACATAACCTTCAGTCTATTTTCATGGATCTGCTTCTCACCTTTGTCTCTGCAACTCTTTTAACTAATATGTGCTCCATCAATAGCAATTTCTTGGAATAGGGAAAAAAAACCAAACTATTTCTTGTTTCTCTGCCCCATCAATCAAGATGAGAAAACCATATTCAGTACTAAGAAAAATGGCCTCTGTTATCCCAGATTCTAACCTCTAGTTCAATTATTTTTCCCAAATTGCAAGGAAAGTGTTCGGAGAAAGCAATTTCCTAGCAATACAAGCAGTGCTGATTTTCCACATATAATCACACATGTGTGGATACTAACAATTTTGCTACTGAATGTAATCTCTAAGGCTTATATGTATTTCAGTTTATGGTATCAATTGAAGGGACAGCTAAGTTGTTGAGTAGATAGAACACTGGGCTTGGAGTCAATAAGTGCTGAGTTCAAATCTAGGCTCAAACACTTAGAAACTGTGCAAATCTGAACAATTCACAACCCCATTTACTTCAGTTTCCTCTTCTGGAAGATAAACTAGAGAAAGAAATGACAACCACTCCATTGTCTTTGCCAAGAAAATCCCAAATAGGATCATAAAGAGTTGGACAGGACTGAAATGACTGAACTTCTATTCAAAGCACCATATGAATGACTCTTTTGAATATTGAGATAATTATCAGCATTCTGAAGAGAAATGAGATCCTGCCAGTGCTTTGGAAGAAGAAACAAAAAAAAAGTTCAGAATCAATTCTATATCACTTTCAAAGGTATTCAAGAGAAATCTTAATTTTATGGTCAAAGTGAGTTCTGCAGCCTAGAGCTTTTTGGCACATCATGCTTAGGAAGTTATGTTATAATTAAGTCAGCATCACAGAACTTATCCCCACAGGGATCAGTGCTAGAGATAAAGGACATAGAAGCTACCTGAGTAGTCTTAATTGAAACTTTGGAGAGAGGCTGATATTTCTCTGTTTTTATTCTGGGGAACCATTTACATTAAAGGGGGAGAAACTCCTACTTTTGCCTAACCATGCAGAGTTGTCCTTGAAACAGCTTAGCCTAACAAGCAATAATACACAATTTCACAATATATGTTGTGATATATTAAATTTAAATGTCATAATATATAACCAATAATATAATAATAAAGGGGAAAGCTAGATTATGTCTATCATTACTATAGTTTTTAACAGGAACCTTTAAGCAGGGCACGAGTTCTTGGCACATCAAAGCTAAATTGCTTCAATATTTCATCTCTTCCATCTGAATATTTGCAAAAACCATCCCTCAAGCCTAAGATACATTCCCTTCTTTTCTCTGCCTCTCAACTTCTTTCTTCAAATTTCAGCAGAGATGCTATATTTCCTCTTTCCTGTCAGGAATTGATGCATTCCCTAACACAGTTGCTCTTGAATTTACTGAGCTGTGTACATGTTGTCTCTTCCTAGATAAAGGGAAGCTCCTTGAAATCAAAGATTGTTTAATTGATTTTTGTTTTTGTATTTTCCCAATGCTAAGCTCAGAACCTTGGATATGGTGGGTTCTTTTTTTATTTATTAAGACCGAATTCCATATTATTGATAGTTGGACTAGAGTTATCGTTTAGTGTCTATATCCCCAATAATATTCCCATGGATATGGTAGGTTCTGCTGAGAGTTTGTTGCATTAAATTTGTTCCATGGTCATAGACTATGCCTTCTCCCTAGGCAATCATTTCTAGTTTCTGTTATTTTCTTGTTGTTGTTACCACAAGAGCACAAATTAAAGAACTGTGTCATCTCCCCTGGTTAAAAATAGTAATAGTGATAATTACAATAATATTAATAGCACTAATGATGAATAACAATTAGATTAATCCTGTGTCACATCTCCAAGACAATAATAATTAATACTTAGTATTTTATTACTTGCAAAGTGATAGATACATATGTATATAGATATATATAATCTAATTTAATATAATAAACATGAGATGTGGATGATATTATATTCATTCTATAGCTGGGAAAACGATCTAAAAAATTAAGCATGTTGCCCAGGGTCATAGAGCTAGCTTCTTAGCAAAGATTTGAACTCATGTTGTTTTGATTCTAAGTCTCACATTCAATCCACTATCTTACGAAAGGTGATGCCCTAGGAGGGCACATCATCACAACCAATTTCATATTCAAAGGATATATTAGATTAGATAGATAAAGTATACTAGAAAGAGTTCTAATCCTATCACAGAAATTTTCAAGTTATATGGCCCTATATAAGTCACCTAACTGCTCTCAAATATAATTTCAATTCAAAATGTAGTAATAATTGTATATACTCCTGAAGATTATTGTGTGGATTCAATGAAAGGACACACAGAAATGCTTTGAAAAATTCAATACTGTGTATAAATGATAGCTATTATTATCATCATAATATACATATTAAGCTCATCTCTTTCCCTAATAATAATATCTTTCCTAGATAATATGTTAATGATATTTCCTCTCTTTAAGGAGGCATGTTATTCATGGAGAAAAATATTGACTTCACTAAACCTAACCTCTAGCAAAGTCCTTCTTAGATATCTCATAATTGTAATGAGGTGATTGTGAACCTGAAGGCCAGTGGCACATAAATTCCAGTTGAACCTCCAATATTGAAAACTTTGTGATTATTTAGATAACAATCAAAGAACTTACGACTTGTGGTTGAAAAGCTAACCTAGGTAAGTTTGGAGAGGATAGATATTGGACAATGTGAAGGGAAAGTAATGAGGAATTGCATGATGAAGAGAATAAAAGGAATATTAATACACATTGTGATTAAAGAATAGACCCTTATTTTTTGCATATTTGAAGTATTAAAAAAAAGATAATGCTATGTGACCCTGGGCAAGTCTCCTGACCCCTATTGCCTAGCCCTTACCACTTTTCTGCCTTGGAACCAATACACAGACTCCAAAATGGAAGATAGGGGTTTAAAATAAAAAGATAATGTCCTGATTTTTTGTGTTTTTTTATTTTTAGAAAAATTTTCCATGGTTACATAATTCATGTTTTTACTTTACCCTTCACCCCCTCAAACCCCCCTCCAGCATCCCTCATAGCTAACTTGCTTTTTTCCACTGTGTTTTGAAATTTTCATTGGCTGAATTAGTGATAATAAATATGCAAGTGTGATTTGTGATTTTTTTTCAGTAGGGAGAACTCCACCAGCAACAAAGACTGAAATCCATTCATGGTTTAGTTTTTTGAAATTTCTTGAGGTACACAGAGGTCAAGTAGGATCACACAACTGGTAGGTTTTAGTGGTAAGATTTGAATCCAGAATTTACTAGCTCTAACTATATTTGGCAATGCATATTTATTTAACATCAAAAAAAACTCATAGCATAGTATACTAAATAAATGATTAGTGACTCATAAAAGGTCCCTAATAATCTAAGTATACTATGCTATGAGTTTTTTTGATGTTAAATAAATATGCATTGCCAAATATAGTTAGAGCTAGTAAATTCTGGATTCAAATCCCTTGAACTCAAATTTCATTAAACCAGTTGAAGGAATGAGGCATGAAACCAAAATAAAATGTCAAGAACCCTTTAATGGCACAATTTTCAACATTAATCATTTAAGATTCTTAATCCTGCTTGGTTTTAATTATTCAAAGTAAATGTGGAAAGTAATAATAAGATTCAGTTCTTCCAAGATTTTAAGTCTATACATATTCATTGTGAATGGACTTGAGACAGGATTGGAGAATAATCAAAACAATCTGAGAGAGATCATATTTTCCCCATACCTCTTCTGGATGGATGCTTGTTTTGATGGAAGGAAACCCATTAGCATTGCAAGATTTGAATTAATATTTTGCTATTTTTTTCTTCTTCCTAATGTTACCTGGCCATGAGTTCTTAGTTGTCCTTAGATAAGGGAAAATCTTTTTATTTATATTAAAGGATTGAGGAATGGGTTTGTGTCAAATTAGTGATTTTTTTAAAGAATAAGTATGTATGGGATCATATCACATGATAAAGAATAGTGACATCTTGGAGCTTTAGTTGTTGATTGCAGGTGAGTTTTAAAAGCTACTTGTAATCATTGGTGTTAGAAAAGCAATATACAATGTACAAATTTATCTTTACTCTGCCCTATGTTCCTTTATCCCTTTGATTCAGTGGGCAAAGGATTATCCAAGGTACAGTTCCACAAAATTAGTAAGCAGACACTAATGTTTTACTCTTTTAGGGAATGGGGTAGGTGTATAGTACAATAAGCCATAAGGAAGAAAACACAGACTAGCATTATGCTTTGTGACATATCTGGCACTCAAGAAATATTTGTCAAGTTGCTCTGATTTGTTTTGCTTGATTTGTCTCCTTCAGGTCATTCAAAATCATCTTCAGCAAGTCAATCTTTTACCATCCCTCAGTTGACATACTGATAAAATAGAGAAAATAAATTATGAATGTCCATGAAAGATGTTTTGCGAACTTATTGGAATGGGACCCAGATATCCCATATAGATTCAAACAATGACTTAATCATTATATTGATCAAATAATAAAATTAAAAGATATGAAAAGAAATATTATTAAATATCTTCATCAAGTTGGATTGCACAAAAAAGTTAGCCAGAAACAATAAGTTGTGGTATAGTGGTTCCACCAAGAAAGCCAGAACATAGATGAATAGAGTATAACAGCTCCCTTTCCACGGACACTCCAAGAATAGACCATCACAACAACATCCAAATTAGGGACACTACAGAAATTTTCTAACCAAGGAACCCTAACCCAGGTTGGGCAAAGGATAGGTCTGAAGAACACAAAACAGTATTTTAAGTGCTGATGCATATAAAGGAGGCCAGAGGTCAAACAAGAAACACTGATGCCTCGGGGCATAAATACCAGGAGCAAAGAAAGCCAACAATGAGTCCAGAAAATCCAAGTCAGGACAAAATAGTGCCTGGCCATCTCATTCAGGAATGGAAGAGGAGGCAAAGCCTCATCCAGGCACATAATTCCAAATCAGGAAATGAAGTTAGATATAGGAATGAAAGAGGAAAAGACACTGAAAATCAGGTGAAATCGTATGGTATGGGTCCAAAAGAAAACAAAAGGTAAATTCAGAAAACAATAACTCCCAAAGTACAAACAGAGCCTCCAAGATAAAAATGGTTGACTAACAAGGATTATTATAAGATTAGCTGGAAACAATGAATCCAGATTATGTACACAAATATCTGAATAAGTAAAATTATATATGTGTATATATATGTATGCATATGTCTATGTTATAATTATACACATATATCTACAAATATACTCTGTATATATAGAATGGAGGAAAGATATTTAATGGAATAACATTTTTGAAGTATTTCTAATTAAAATAAGGTGGTTAAAAAAGTGAAATGGTAATACAGGAGTCAAAAGAAATCAAACACATGAGAGAAATTGAGAGGAGCTGAATGATGAAGTCTTGATACACTAACAAAGAGAGATTAAACAATTCCCATATCAGAATGACTATGTTTAGCCCAAACAGGGAATTAAATAAGACGAACAGAGATCCTGAAAAGTTTCATTCTGGTCTAAAAAGAGGAAAGAAAATGGAAAGAACAAGGAATATACTAGTGAAGAAATGAAAGAAGAGATAGAATTTGCTATTTTTCACAATTAGAGTATGAAAAAAAGAAATGTTTAGTTATGGAGAAAAGATTGTGGAAAACAGACTGACACACAAACCTTACTCTTATTTGAGTGCACAAAGAATAATGAATATACACACACAGTTTGTGTGGTATTAAAAATAATAGAGAGGCATTTGGGGATACATCTTAAAAAGAGAAAGGAATATTGAGGAATAAATAATAATGACTTCAATCTCACAAATAAGAAGACAAACCTCAGTTTGTAAAGGAGTAATTAAAGGGAAAGAAACTTTAAAAAAACCAATAATGGGGCAAGGGCATTAGTAAGGAAGCAAATAACTTCAATTATGTGTCATTAGCATTGATCCCCCTCCTCTTCCATCACCACCTTTGGAGAGAGACAGAGAAAGGCAGAGATAGATAGAAGGGAGAGAGGGATAGATAAAGAAAGATAAAGAAATATTAGGACATGGAAATGGAGAGGTGAGAGAGAGGAAAAGAAGTGAGGATAAAAGGGAAGATAAAAGTTAAATATTATGGAAATTAATTTAAATGATTATGATTATAAAATGAATGAGAAAAACTCTTACATAAAATTGAGCAGGATAACGAAATGAATTAGAAGAATCCAATAATGTTAGTTCAGATCTTGCCTCACTAACCATAAGAAAATGACAATCTCTTTTTGCTTCAGTTTCTTCATCTGTAAAATAGGAATCATTATAAAACCTACCTTTCTAGGTTGTTGTGAGAATCAAATGAAATGATATTTGTAAATTGCTTAACATAGTTCCTAGTACATAATATGTGTTATTTAAAGGGTTATTACAGCAGCTACTACTACCATTAGAAATGTATATGATGGTATGTAGAGGAACTATCCAATGCTTAAAGACAAAAAAGAATGAAATAACAACAGTTTAAATATATATGTGTACATAGAATGTCACAGTATTGGGTACCTAAAATCAAACAAATTGTGAAGAGAAATAGATGTAAGAAAACAGTTTATTAAATAACAATATCCTAAAAACAAAATTTGAGACTTAAAACTCCGATCAAGCCATAATACTAGAATATATTCATTGCCATATGTTATCCACCTCCTGTCAGGTTTGAAGGATTCCCTCTACAGAATGGCATATGACTTCTTAGATATGGCCAATGTGTGAATTTGTTTTAATTGATTGCATATTTATTTCAAGGATTTTACTTATTTGTTTGCTTTTCAAAATGAGTGGGTTGTAAGTGGGAGGGATATAGCCTTTCAAATGATTTTGTTTTGTTTTGCTTCCATGTAGATATTTGGACAGAAGTAAAGCAATATATAAATGTGTTTTAAGGACTAGTGCTCATACTCCAGTCTGTTCCCATTACATTAAAAAAAAAACCAAACTAATGCTATATTTTGTTTTTGTATCACCTTTTTTTCATAGTATGCTACTTCCTTTCTCAAAGATTTATCCTGTATAATAAAGATTCCTTTTGAAGCACAATAAGCAATTCAATAAAACTACTACATCAGTTGTGCCTGACAGTATATATTGTATTAGAAAACCATAGTTGCCCTCTTCTGCAAAGAAAGGTAAAATGTATTATCTTTGAGAGTTGAGATAGGTTCAGTTCCTGGTATTTGCATTCTGTCTAATTTAGTGCCTAGTATATAGTTGGGATTAAATAAAAACTAATAAATTAATTGATTGATTCTTCTGGGTCTTGATTTGCACTGCTAGTAATCTCTCAACTGTATATATGCAGACCTCCTCCGCCATCTATGGTGACTCAGTAGGTGCTTGGGTGTTTTGAGGATAACAAAGCAATCCCTTTATTAAACACTGATCAGAATGAATAGATAAGTCAGGGGACCTATAAAAAGGGTATAATATCTTTCCTGATTCTCTTTCAATAACCCTTCTGTTGGCAACAAATAAGTCTGGGACTTCTTGTGAAGGGTGATTGAAAGTCAACATTGGCTGGCTACCATACACCCATTAGCACAAAGTACCTAAAGCAATGCATCTAGCCTAATCAAATTCAAAAATGGAACTCAGTATTCTAGCTGTTTCTTCTGCTTTGTTTTTCTTTCTATAGCCTAGGTGACTAAATACTCATCTCAGAATAGATGTGTTCAAGTTTGGAGGTAATCTTGTGAGTCAGTCCCCTGATTGGAGCTCATTGATACCATGAACAGTTTCTCAAGAGGAAGAAATCTAAACCTATTGTGATTAGCCAGAAAACATGGATTTTGGAGTGTTACTTAAGATCTGAGGCACAATTTAACATCTATTCCTTAGTTCTCTGAACTGCTTCATGCTTTGATGAGATTTATGTCATGATATTAATAACAAGGCAAACTGAGCTTAAAAACTTCAAATTAATATCAATCCATAAAGAAAACACTGGGGCATTAGCAAATGACTTTTTTCTGTATAGGACACATGGGATAGTGGAAGTACAGGAAATAAACTTAACATATTTTAAATAATAGTGGAGATTGGTTAAGATATTAAGATTGGTTAAGATATTAAGATAATAATGGGGATATTGTTAAGAGAATTAGCTAGGATAGCAGGGGAAAAGCCTAAGTAAATAAAAGCAGCAACAAGTATGTAGGGTAGCAGGAAATTTCAATCATGGCTTTGTTCTTCCTTGAGGTTACTGGAATAGAAACAAAAGGTATTTCCCTCTTCTTATTCTTCTCTCCCATTTTTATTAGACATTTATTAATATTTGTTTTTAATCTGTTTACATACTTTATGCCCCTACTTTCCCCTTCACCCCCCGCTCTCCTCCCACCCATGGCCAACACACATTTCCGCTGGTTGTAACATGTGTCCTTGTTCAGGGTCTATTTCCCCTTCATGTCCGCCTCAGTCCATGCATTCAAGCAGTTGTTTATCTTATATGTTTCCTCTCCTGCAGTCCTTCCTCTGAATGTGGGTAGCATCTTTACCATAAATCCCTCAGAGCTGTCCTGTGTCATTGCATTGCTGCTGGTACAGAAGTCCATTACATTCAATTTTACCACAGTATATCAGTCTCTGTGTACAAAGTTCTTCTGGCTCTGCTCCTTTCACTCTGCATCAGTTCCCGGAGGTCTCTCCAGTTCGCCTGGAACTCCTCCAGTTTATAATTCCTTTTAGCACAATAGTATTCCATCACCAGCATATACCACAATTTGTTCAGCCATTCCCCAATTGAAGGACATCCCCTCATTTTCCAGTTTTTTGCCACTACAAAAAGCGCAGCTATAAATATTTTCATACAAGTCTGTTTATCTATGATCTGTTTGGGGTACAAACCCAGCAATGGTATGGCTGGATCAAAGGGCAGGCAGTCTTTTATAGCCCTTTGAGCATGATTCCAAATTTCTCTCCCATTTTTAATGGTTTCAGTGAGAGTGGAGAGATGGTTTTTAGGAAATGATTGCAATGTAAAAAACAAAAACTAGATTAAAAATGGGAGAGAATGGAAAACATTAAACCAAAGCCTGCTGAAATTACAAATGTCAATTTGATAGGATACATTTCAGAGCACTCATCCCCATCTTTCTACTTAACAGCAAGTTGATTTACTCCTCTTCCACGGATGAAGTTTTTTTTTTGTAGGATCATAGATTTATGGATGGACAGGATCTCATTGGTCTTTCAGTCAAGAACTTGAATAGTTTACTAACTTTTCTCAGATAATGCTGTATAGCTTTCCAGGAGCTTTATTCATTGGCTTTATTCATTGTTCCATTAACTGTTTTGACATTGGGTTGGTTTTTTTTGTTTTTGTTTTTGCAAACCAAAAGATATTAATTTTCCATGTCCACTTTAACATTGGTTGTTTCCATTTGTAAAATTATCAATATCCAAATTATAGAACTCTACTTAAAGTTGCAAAGTCATGCTAATCATCTCTATTGGTCCCTTGTGAAATAGGTAAATGAAATGAAATAAATGAAATATGGAATAATCGGTTAATAGATGTAACAAACAGGTCTCCCTGGGGATTGAATCAACAAATATTGATTTATTGAATCAATAAATATCAGTAGGGTAGATTGAATGGGTAAGGATGACAGTTAAGATGGTTAACACCAAACAGTCAGCTGGAAATACACAGTGGGTTCTTCTATTGTCGATTAGAGTATCTGGGTAAAGAATTAACAAGGAGAGAGTATTATGACTAAGATATTTAATAAATATTGGGATAGGAATGGAAGGAAAATGGATAAACTGAATCTAAAGATCTTAGGCTCTCCACCCAAAAGTACAGGAATGGATTGAACTATACTAGCAACTAAACTAACAGCAGATTGCTGGTTAGCAGGTCTAGTTGCATGGATGAGGATCGCACATATAGGTCCAATAGAGATGATTTTCCAAGATGTTCTCAGGAATCTTGATGTACAGCCAATAATCCAAAATCAGGAGAGGGAAAGGGGATGGTTTCTGTGTCCACCACTGAGCCAAAACCTCAACCTTTCTCCTTCACGGAGATACTTGATTATAGATGGTAATATAATCCACACCAAGGGAACACAGCTTCAGGGATTCTCAGTGAGTTTCCAACTCCCACCATCAGACATTTGTGAAAGTCCAAAATGACAGTGTACTCAAAGTTCTGGAAATTGCCTGCCAATCAGTCTGCTCTGCTAAGATAAAATCCTATATTCCTATAACACTTGCAACATATGTGAGGCTAAAGACAATGTAGTAGCTATTTTATTTGTCTAAGGAAGGGAAGGTGCTTTATCATTTAGATGCCTTGACTCATTACTGCCTTTGCACATTTGGCGATTTAAAAAAATCATTATTGATTACTAAGTGCTACCATTGCCTCCTTGAGAAGAGGCATTACAATCAGTTTCTATGTGTTCTTTTGAAATGACAATGAGTTCAAAATGTCTCCTTTACATTCCAAGAAAGTAAAATCCAGACTCAATCATCATCATGAATTCTCCTTTTAAATGTTCCAGTTCTTTGAACTAAAATAGTTCAATTTCCTAAGCTTGATATCTAAAACATTTAAAAAATCACAATTGAAGTGGTTAATTGAGAAAATTAATCTGGTGGTTAGAAGAAAGAGTTCAAAATCTAGTGTAAAGTTTATTGCACAGCTAAGACTTTTTAACCATCACTACTGAGTTCTTTGGGGAAAAGAATTTATCCTCATTTTAACCAAGTGAAGAGCACTAGGGAAATATTGCTATAATGATTTGTTTGCTTTTTTGTAGGTAGTTTTCATGATCATAGGAAGGAATTTAAAGGGGGAAATAGAGTATGTAGGTCATCAAGGTCAACTGCTTATTTTTTCAAATAAGAGATCAAGGTTTGGAAAAGTTGCCACAGAGGTAGTCAAGAGACTACCCAGCCCTCTCAGCACCACCCCATACCCCAGGAAATACAAAACAAAAACAAAAAGCCATACTTTCTAAGCCACAACATTCCATCATGAGACAATCTATTCGGGATTTAACATAGAGAGGAAGGCAATGATGAAGTCTTCCTAATTCAGAATTCAGTTACTATGTCAATCTAGCAGAACCTAATTATTAACTTAATTCAATAAGACCTATGAGATTTGGATTCATTCTGAGATTCTGTGGTTTTCTAATATATTATGAGGTCTATGAAGAATAGGAGAGTCTCAAACTTTAAAAAAAATCTTCTCAGTGTCTCACCTTCTTCCACATACAGTGTAAGTACTCAATAGAATACTTTTTGAATAGATTTTATTTTATCTTACTAACAATTGCTGTGCACCAGAGATATAAATTAATATGAGTATTAGTCTAAGCAAAATTTAATTAGAAAGGTAAATCTGCTGAAAAATAGTCTATTCTCAAGCCAAATACAAGTAGCTTTACTTCTGCTCTTCATCAGCAGAGCTAATAGAGTATTCATTTTTGTGCATTTCTTCAAAATATGAGCTGTGAGAGACTGTGAACTATTTTAGTCGCTGTATTTTGAGTTATAAATGAGCCTTAAGTTCTTTTTTACAATTGTATGACCTGGTTTTTACTTTGATATTCACAACAAGTATTTCAAAAATGAACTCATTCAATCATTTTTAAGAAGAGACTGTAAAAATAACTACCATTAATCTCTATAGCATTGGCACAATGAAGAACAGAATCTGGGCTTTCATTCTGTTTATGAATACTTAAGCCAAGATATGACAATGATTAATTTCATCAGAATCAGTTATCCATCAGTTAACAAGAGAATGTAAGCTCTTTAAGAACAAGGAAAGTTTTCATCTAAAAAACAATTTCCCCAAATTGGTGTACCATAAGATTGGTAAGACCTATTAAGATCAGAAAATGTAGAGGGTCCCTGAATACCAGGCTAAAGAGTCTTGACATTTTTACAAATTTAATGAAAAGTCATTGGTGTATTTCCATCAGGAAAGTGACATGATTCATAATGTGACTTCCGAAAATTAATTTCATAGAGTTTTGTAAGAAGAATAGTTTGGAGAGGAAGAGTCTGAAGGTGAAGAGAATGACATTTGGAAGAGTCTAAATAAGAGCTAATGAAGGGATTGGCTAGAATGGTGTCCATGAGAATAGAAAGAAATGGATAGGAGAGATAATATTGATGTGAAACCTATAAAGTTTTGTGAGTGATTATGGGAGATAAAAGACAAGTATGAGAAAAAAGATGATTCAAAAGTTTTGAACCTCATTGATAGGAATAATACTGATTACCATAAAAAAGAGAGACCAAGAAGATTTAGCTTCAGGGGTGAAACAGTTCATAGTGCTGATGATTTCCATTTTTTTAAAATTTTAAACATTTATTAATATTTATATTTTAGAAAAGTTAACATGGTTACATGATTTATGCTCTTACTTTCCCCTTCACCCCCCAGCTTCCCCCCTCCCCAGGCCGATATGCATTTCCACTAGTTTTAACATGTGTCATTAATCAAGGCCTATTTCCAAATTGTTGGTAGTTTCTACCTCTTGCTGCTGTGATGTGTTGGAAATATATAGAAATGCCGATGATTTATGTGTTGTTGATTATTTCTACAAGCTTCTTAGTTGATTCTCTAGAATTTTTTAAGTAGACCATCATATTATCTGCAAAGAGTGATAGCTTAGTCTCCTCATTGCCTATTTTAATACCCTCAATTATTTCTTTTTCTTCTCTAATTGCTACTGCTAGTGTTTCTAGTACAATGTTAAATAATAGAGGAGATAATGGGCAACCTTGTTTCATTCCTGATCTTATTGGAAAGGCTTCTAATTTATCCCCATTGCATAGGATGCTTGTTGATGGTTTTAGGTATATACTATTTATTGTTTTTAGGAAAGGACCTTCTATTCCTATACTTTTCAGTGTTTTCAATAGGAATGGATGCTGTATTTTGTCAAAGGCTTTTTCAGCATCTATTGAGATAATCATGTGATTTTTGTTTGTTAGTTTGTTGATATGGTCAATTATGTGGATGGTTTTCCTAATGTTGAACCATCCTTGCATTCCTGGTATAAATCCCACCTGATCATGGTGGATGATCCTCTTGATCACTTGCTAGAGTCTCTTTGCTAGTATTCTATTTAGGATTTTTTCATCTATGTTCATTAGGGAGATTGGTTTGTAGTTTTCTTTCTTTGTTTTTGATCTCCCTGGCTTTGGAATCAGTACTGTATTTGTGTCATAAAAGGAATTTGGTAGGACTCCTTCTTTGCTTTTCATATCAAATAATTTGTATAGTATTGGGATTAGTTGCTCTTCAAATGTCTGATAGAATTCACTTGTGAATCCATCAGGCCCTAGTGATTTTTTTCTTGGGGAGTTCTTTGATGGCTTGTTCAATTTCTTTTTCTGATATGGGATTATATAGGTATTCTATTTCTTCTGCTGTTAATCTATGCAATTTATATTTTTGTAAATATTCATCCATATCTCTTAGATTGCTATATTTATTGCAATATAATTGGGCAAAATAGTTTTTAATGATTGCCTTAATTTCCCCTTCATTGGAGGTGAGGTCTCCCTTTTCATCTTTGATACTGTCAATTTGGTTTTCTTCTTTCCTTTTTTTAATTAGATTGACCAGTACTTTGTCTATTTTATCTGGTTTTTTTTCAAAATACCGGCTTCTAGTCTTATTTATTAATTCAATAGTTCTTTTATTTTGATTTTATTAATTTCTCCCTTCATTTTTAGTATTTCTAATTTAGTTTTCATCTGGGGATTTTAAATTTGCTCACTTTCTAATTTTTTAAGTTGCATGCCTAATTCATTAATCTCTGCCCTCCTTAGTTTGTTAATATATGCACTCAAGGATATAAATTTCCCCCTTAGTACTGCCTTGGCTGCATCCCACAGAGTTTGGTAGGATGTCTCATCATTGTCATTCTCTTCAATGAAATTGTTGATTGTTTCTTCTTTGACTAGCTGGTTTTGGAGAATCATATTATTTAATTTCCAATTAGTTTTTGATTTCCTGTCCAGGTGCCCTTACTAATTATTATTTTCATTGCATTGTGATCTGAGAAAGTTACATTTATTATTTCTTCTGTTTTGCATTTGTTTGCAATGTTTCTATGCCCTATTACATGGTCAATCTTTGTGAATGTACCATGTGCAGCTGAAAAGAAGGTGTATTCCTTTTTGTCCCTATTTATTTTTCTCCACATATCAATTAAATCTAATTTTTCTAGGACTTCATTCACCTCTCTTACCTCTTTCTTATTTATTTTTTGGTTTGAATTATCTATATCTGAAAGAGGAATATTTAGAACTCCCACTAGTATGGTTTTACTATCTATTTCCTTCTTGAACTCTGCCTGTTTCTCCTTCATGAATTTGGATGCTGTACCACTTGGTGCATACATATTGAGCAGTGTTATTTCCTCATTGTTTATACTGCCTTTAATCAGGATGTAATGACCTTCCCTGTCTTTTTTAATCATATCTATTTTTACGTTGGCTTTGTCAGAAATCACAATAGCCACTCCTGCCTTCTTTTTATCATTTGAGGCCCAAAAGATTTTGCTCAAGCTCTGAACCTTAAAGTTGTGTATGTCTACCCACCTCATATGTGTTTCTTGTAGACAACATATGGTAGGATTTTGGTTTCTGATCCACTCTGATATTTGCTTCCGTTTTATGAGCGAGTTCATCCCATTCACATTCAGAATTATAATTATCAGTTGTTCATTCACTGACATTTTCATATCCTCCCCTATTCCTACCCCTTCTTAAACTATTTCCTCTTAAAGCAGTGGTTTCCTTTAAGCCAGTATCCCTTATACCCTCCCTTGTTTAACTTCCCTTTGTAAGGTGTAAATATTACCTCTTAATGCTCTCTTCCTCTTCTTTTTATAATAGTATTTATCCCTTCCCCTTCCCATGCCCTCTTTGTGTGTAATAGAATATCCTATTTTTCTTATTCCTTCAAGATTCTCTTGGTGTCCTCTACTATTCATTCCCCTCTTTCCTTCCCACCCATATTATCTTAGACCATTTAGTATTCCAACCTCTCCCTATGAATAATTCTTCTAATTATTATAATAGTGAATGCTATAATGGTGTACAGAGTTCACTACAGAGAATTAAACATAACATTTCCCCATGTAGGAGTACCAATCATTAGATCCTATTGAAGCCCTTAAAGAGGCAAATTTAAAAAATATGAGTTTTCTTACTTTCCCTTCTGTTTCTTATTTACCTTTTCATGTTTCTCTTGATTTTTGTGGTTGGATATCGAACTTTCCATTTAGTCCTGGTCTTTTCTGTGCAAATGCTTGAAAATTTTCTATCTTGTTGAATGCCCAAACTTTCCCCTGGAAGAATATAGTCAGTTTTGATGGGTAGGTTATCCTTGGTTGTAAACCCAGTTGTCTTGCCTTTCTGAATATCATATTCCAAGCCTTGAGGTCTTTTAGTGTAGAGGCTGCCAGATCCTGTGTGATCCTGATTGATACTCCTTGATATCTGAATTGTCTCTTTCTGGCTTCTTGTAAAATTTTTTTCTTTTACTTGGAAGCTCTTGAATTTTGCTATTATATTCCTGTGGGTTGTCTTTTCAGTGTCTAGTGTAGAGGGAGATCTATGGATCCTTTCAATGTCTATATTGCCCTCTTGTTGTAGAACTTCAGGGCAATTTTGCTGAATAATTTCTTTTAGTATGGAGTCCAAATTTCTATTAATTTCTGGTTTTTCAGGAAGACCAATGATTTTCAGACTGTCTCTTCTAGACCGGTTTTCTTGATCTATCAGTTTCTCATTGAGATATTTCATGTTTCCTTCTATTTTGTCTGTCTTTTGACTTTGTTTTATTTTTTCTTGTTGTCTTGATAGATCATTGGCTTCTACTTGCCCAATTCTTGCATTTAGAGACTGGTTTTCTGCTATAAGCTTTTGATTTTCCTTTTCAGTTTGGTCTGACCTGTTTTCCAGCTGTTTGATTTTGGTCTCCAATTTCCTTATTAATTCTTTTGATTTGGGGGCATCTGTTTCTATTTGCCCAATTCTAGCCTTTAGAGACTGGTTTTCCTTTTCAATCTGGTCATTTCTGGTCTTTGATTTACTTGCCTCACTTTCCAATTGTGAAATTCTGCCTTTTAAACTGTAATTTTTTCCCAGATCTCTTCCATCTTTCTCATGATCTCCAATTTGAACTCTTCAAGACCTTGTGACCCATTTTCATTGTTTTGGGAAGGTTTGGATATGGTTACTTGTGTGTTCTCCTCAGTTGTTTCCTCTGTTGTCTGGACTTTTTTCTGTGTAAAAGTTGTCAAGTGTTAAATATTTTTTCTTCTTCATCTTTCTCTTCTGTTTTTCCTGATGATTCTGGCTTGCCATTGTAAGCTGAGTGCCCTCTCAGCTTTATGCTCATGCCCAGGATCTGTCTGAACTCTTTAAACTCCTGAGATCTCAAGTCTAGTTGTTTTGAGACAAGCCTCCTGGTGGTCTCCTTGCTCATTCTTCTGCCTGAAGCTCCTTTAACAGTCTCAGGGAGCTGCTTCCACAGTGAAGCAACTCTTTGCACTGGGTCCCCACTCCAGGTCCACTCCTGCACTCAGAATCAGCCCCTTTGTGCACGCCCCAATCCTCGCTTTAATCTGTGCCTCAGCCAGCGTCTGTGTCAGCCCCTTCACCTGAGCTTGGGATCAGGGTCTTGGCTCAGGGTCTGCATTCAGAGTCAGCGAGTTCCTAAGCCTCCTGGGGGGTCCCAAGTCTTGCTGCTCCCAAGAACAAGCCCTGGTGAGCTGCCAATGACCCAATGGGTGCTCCAAACCTGCTCTGACTCTCATGCACTGGCTTTGGCTCTGTAGGTGGTGTGAGGTGAGGGAAGGGGTTGCTCTGCTCGTGTTTTCGTGGGAGCTGTTTCACCCCTTTATGGGAATGCCCCATTTTCACATACCTCCAATGCTGCACCCTGTTGTGGGGTCCCTTCTTTCCTCTCAATTTGTTTTTATGTCTTCTTGAGGAGTCCTATATGCGTGGATTAGGAGAGGTTAAGCAGCTGCTTTTTACTCTGCCGCCATCTTAACCCGGCGCCCTCATTACTATCCTATTATCTTCATTCTGATTTCCAATTTTTTAAGGATTGAGGTTGATTTGCTAATGATATCAAGAAGACATCAAGAATGTCTATGTTGTAGGTGCAAATGTAATAATGGAGCTAATGAAGAAGGATGATAATCATGGTACCATCAACATAGAATTGAAATTCTAATTTCTGAGGGCAGAAAAGATTGTAGATGGAAAAGTTCAGAGACAGAAGTGGATGGAATAATGAAAATATAAATGTTTAAGGATATATGAAAAAGAAGCAGTTATAAAAACATGTAAATGGCCTGATGAGGAAGTCTAGTAAAAACTACTTATCTTATTGTGAGAAAATGGTGGCAGTATCATAGTCTGAAGAGAGTGGTGGTTCCAGAATCTAAAGGACGCATTTCAAGTCCTGTCTTCGTCACTTAACATATAATAACCATTGGCAAGTCTCTTAATATCACTGTTTTTTCATATGTAAATATAGTTCAAAGTTTCCATAAGTTTCTTCTGAGGTTGGTGCTTTGTGAACAATTAATGAACTAAATGATCTTAATAAAAAAAATCTATGATGATGATGATGATGATGATGTTCTATTGTCATCATTGCTACTTCAGGGATTGTGTTATTTAATTTTTTTGTCTTTCTATGTCCAATACTCAGCAAAGTGTCCGAAATATGGCTGATGATTAATTAATGTTTATTGGTGATAGAGAACTAGAGAACAAAGACAAAGAGGAGAGAGAAGATCATGAAGAAAACCTATTTTTTAAGGGATTTGCTACTAATAACAATGGTAAGGTTCTTAGAAATGTGACTAGAACAAGTGTAGTGTGTATTCCACCTTTTGAAAGGAATGAGAGTGAATAAGATGAACAAAATTAGTATTTCTCAACTTGGTAATTAATTATATGATCATGATTTAAAAAATAATATAAAATCTCTCATTTTTGTAGTAGAGTACCTTAATTAAACTTAAATTGCATAAATTTCAAGTTTGAAAAGAGTTTTCCATATATTCATAATGACTTTATAATGTAGGTGCTATTATCCCTATTTTAAGAGTTGATATAAAATTAAAAATACAATTTTCAGGAATAAAATCTTATTGAAGTTTTTAAAATTACAATATAATTTTAGAGTGGTTTTAATAGGTTAAGATAAATTTTTAGAATTCTATTGATTCCTGTAGAATGTTGCTTTAAAAATCAAAATCTCTTCATTTAAAAGATGTTTATTCTAATTTGCTCTAAAAATAATTAAATGTTGTCTACTTCTCATTCCAAACATCACTGATTTTTATGTAACTTTTTTCCACTTCAAATCATAAGCACTTCATATTTTTGCATTTCTATTTTTTCAGAGGCCTTCAAAATTGAAATGTCTTCTTTTTTAAACTTTTAAATTATTTGAAATTGCTCGGTTCATGGTATACTGAATCAGCTAGTTGTACCATCAACCAAGCAATTTCAAATAATTTTATAAATTTATTTTATATTTGTAATTTTTTTATAAATCAGGAATATATTCAGTATTAAGATTTTTGCCCAATATATAAATTGTAGAAAAGTACTTTGATTGATTTGATCAGTCCTATAGAATAGTACCAAAAATTTTCATTAGTGAGTAACAAAAGCCAGGTCAATAGTAGCTCTATATTGTAGAAAGAAAAAGAATAATTTAAAGTGTACAGGTCAATCCATATTTTCTTCAAATGAATCGTAAGAATATTACTCCATTTTTGAGATGAATTAACAGTTCCAAGCCAGGAGACATTTGATCTGGGAAATTAATGCTTTGATCTACAAAATATGCAACTGGATACATGAATAGAGTTTATTTGAAAAAAAAATGGTAGACATCTTGGTCTCACAGTATATGAGCCTGAACTCAGCAAAGATTGAGTTCAAGTTCGCCTCAGATACATACTCCCTCTGCGACACTGGGCAAGACATTTAACTTAAATTTGCTTTAGTTTTCTCAATTACAAAACAGGGATATTGGTAATACTTACTTCCTTGGGCTTTTATAAAGATCAAATAAGATAATAATTGCAAAGATCTTAACCTACTACCTGATAATAGATACTAACAACTTATTTCCTTCCCTCCTTGAAGCATCCTCTCATAGATTTCTTGAATTTTAGTATACCAGCAGTGATAAATTAGTCAGAATTTATTATATACATAGCAAGCCATCTAAAAATAGTAAAACATTTCCCCAACACAGTCATTTAACACATTTTGATGTCTAGAAAGTTTTTGTTGTTGCTTGTAGAAATTTTAAAAAATTTATGATATTATAACTATGTTTCCCAAAGCATCTCTCCATAATAAATAGAACTTAGCATTAAAGTATGTTTTGGTAAAGTTGTCAAGTCAGGTAACATTTATTAAAGTCTTACTATGTGCTGAGCACTGTGATAAGTACTAGTAAAGAAAATAATGGGGGAAAGGGAGAGGTGAGGTGGTTTGAAAAAAGGAAATCTGATATGAACCAATATTCATTGAAGGAAACAAAAAAAAAAAAGAAAAACACTATTCACAGTTACGACAATATAAATGAACAATCACAGAAACAAAAATATTGAATACAGTGTAATCATAATGACCAAATGTGTCCCAGAAGATGAAATGAGGAAAAATGTACTTCCCTGTCTTCCTTGAAGAGGAGGGGCAGTATAATTATGGAAGATTGATTAAATTGCCAAGGATCATCATTATCATCATATGATGTGGTCAGTTTTACTAAACTTTTCCCCCTCCTTTTTAAATTCTCTGTTACAAATGGATGGTTTGCTAGGTTAGGGAGGGGATAGATATATTTAGAAAAGAGGATATAAAATAAAATATAAGAATAAAATGTATTGTTTAAAGTAATGAAATTGAACAAAATTTATCCCCAATAAATTTGTGATGTATGACCACAGCAAGACCCTGAGTACTGCTCAAATATCTTTCTAATCTCCTCTTTTTGATTCCCTATCTCATTCCTCACTGACTCTGTCTAACCTTTTCCTTTTTCCTCAAAAACTTCATTTAGCTTGGATCATAAGTCATTCTTTGATCTTCATGGATTTTCTTTTTATTTTTATATATCTTTCTGACTGTTTCTCTGTTTCTTTTTTTTATCCCTCCCTCATCTCTCTCTCACACTCTCTTTCCCTCTCCATCCTCCCTCTCATTGTCTCTCTTTCTGAAATTAGATAGCATTTTTTATGACAAGACCTTTGGAACTGTGGTAGGACACTGAATTATCAGCCGAGCTAAATCTTTTACAAAGAATTATTGTTGTTACTTTATACATTGTTCAACTAATTCTGCTCACTTTATGTCAGTTTATGTCTTTTCCATTCAAATAAAACTTTCTAACACAACCATTTTTCCTATCAAATGCTTTATGAATTTCAAAGCACCACATTAATGTGAGTTGTCATCATCTGAGCTGTAGTTATTATTACCTTTGATATATTTCCTACTTTTAATTTTGTTATTTTTAATCCACAATTTTTATTTAATTGGGATGTGTCTAAGTGTGTTTTAGAGACACATTGCAGCTGACACTTGAAAAGAGTGAATCAGAAGTTCTCTAAAGCTACAGTTTAATTAATTTATTTTAAGAACTTTGGGTTTAAATATGATGTTTCTCTTTGCCTAATAGCATGTATATTCTGTTATATTTTTGAAAATAAATACTTTAAAAGAATTATTATTTCATAAAGGAAGCTGCATGTTGTGAGGAATAGATAAGAATAACAAATTTATATTGTGATTTTTTCATTTGTTTTCTCAAATTGGTCACTTTGGGTTGATCTAGTTTTTTTGTGTCATCAGATACAATTCCATGATTTCAATTTCTATATTTTGAGCATTATTTTATTGATAAATGATATACTTTCACGATATCCTATAGTTTTTTCTCTTTTCAGAATTTTTATCTTAATATATATCATTTGAATTGAAAATACAAATATTACATTAAAATCTTGTACTGAGATAAATGACAGTTTACAAAGAAATATAGATTATAGGCTTATGTGAATATATGTGATAAATATGTAAATATATAATAGATATGTAGTTGGACAAGCTTCTGACCCCAATCTTTTGAGAAGAATTAACATCTCTCTTGGAGGAGGGAACAAAAATAGGCCAGATATATCTATTTTGTCTCTCTTTGAGGCACACAATGACACTCCTATGTTGCACATAGGGGACTTCACTTCATTATATATGTATGTATGTGTGTATGCATAAATACATGTATATATCAATGCATATGTAGGTGTATGTAAATATATATAAAATCTATGTGCACACATATATGTGATTTATTCATATAATATATATCATATATTTTATATATGCATTGGCATTCGATATATATTCATTTCTAAATATATAATAAATAAGAATTTATTAAATACAGAATTAAATGACAAAAATGATATATGCATATGTGTATGATTAATCTGTGTTAAGAACTGAAGATACAAAGAACATTGAAAGATAATCTCTGCTCTAAAGGATCATCCAGATTAAAGGGAGAGACAATGTGCAAATAATTCTGTATGAAAAAACTATAGATATGATAAAATTAAAATAATGAATTTTCCCTAGCAGAGGGAAAGCCCTAGAATTAAGGAGTTTAAGGAAAGGCTTTTTGGAGAAGATGGAATTAAAACTGTGACTTGAAGGAAATCAGTGGGTAGAGATGAGGATGGAGATTATTCTAAGCTTGCCTGACTATGCAGTTTCTTAAAGAGAATGCGCAAGCGACTGGAGAAGATTTAGTCTTCATGTGGAAGGTATTTCTTCAGCTGAATCTTGAGTGGAATCAGTAATTCTAGAAGAGGTGAGAAACAAGTTCATTTCAGCCCCTAGATGAATACCACTAGATGCCAGAGTGCAAGGAGGACAATGACATATAAAAAAAAACAAACTGGAAAAAATTGGAAAGGGCAGATAATGAAAGTATTTAAGTGCTAAACAAGAGATTTATATCTAGAGGAAACAGGGAGATCCTAGAGTTTATTGAACAGGAAATATAATATAATTAAACCTGTATTTAAGGAAAATGACTTTCTTAACTGGGTAGTTAATAGAATAGAACAAGAAAAGACCTGAGGCAAGGAGGCTTTAACCCCTATTAAATGTTTCTGTGGACTTCTAGGATATGTCAGGGGCTATATGGCTACCATCCATGAAGATCTGAGCTTTGCTGAATAGATCCTGTGTAAGAGGAACATTGGAGATTGATATGATCTACTTTGTAGAGAAAGAAGCAACAAACTTGGAAAACATTGGATATATGGAGTGAGAAAGCAAAGTTAGACATGGAACTTTCTCTCTGAGATGATACTCATATCCTTCATTATATTAGGGAAGATTAGAAGTGATATATCTCGGTTTGGTGAAGAAAGATGTGTTCTCTTTGTTGATTTTGAGCATTTATTTCAAAATGCCCAATAGCTAGTTGGTGATGAGACTTTGGAATTCAAGCAAGACATTATGGCTAGACTAGAAAGTCACGTTCATGGAGATAGTCATTAAAAATTTACAAACTCTCACAATTCTTGGCAATTCTGCCATTAAAAATTTCAAAGTAGACATGATACTGAATCAGTTGAGGAAATGTTCTCATCAAGAGGATCCTAGGTTCATGAAATCAGATTGGATCCCTGTTATTGCCTCTAAGATTCTGTTGGCTTTACCATCTACTTTTTTCTCTATGTCATCAGTCCATTCTCACTGCTATTCTACTTGCTTAGGTAACATGAGAACCATTCAATCCTTCATTGATCCTTTAAGACTTCCAGGCTGCTCAGAAGCTGAACTTTAAGGGTTTTCTTCCCCATTTAGAATTTGACTTCCTTGACTGTAAAAAGTGTCTCTCTTTTTCCATTTGCATCCCATAATTGGTAGCGCTTGACACAGCGTAAGCAAGTCATACGTACTTTTTAATTCATTTATTCTTATAGGAGATGTTTTTCTCTGCCAGGTAAGGAAGTTGAAATTGAAAATGAAACACAAGTAAGAGATACTCGCTTTTCTGACTCTCCTCTCCCATTTGGTATGTGTTCCAAGTAGCTTCTTTCCATACCACATTTCTCCCGCCTCCCATTAGGCAGCCTAACAAGACAAGATATTCCTTTGGTCTATATCTATCCCAGTCATCAATTAGAGATCATTTCTAAATGAGGGATTCACATTGTGAACCACACCTGAATCCTGTTCAGAAATGATCATGGAAAACCAAGAGAGGATGGGGAAAACCGATTGGTGTACTTCTGACTTTTTAATAAATTTATGTTAAAAATAAAGAAAACCAAAAAAGATTATCTTTTAATTTTAGCACAAAGTAACTAAACCAAGATAACCCTAGCTATTCTGGACTAAGATACAGTTCTCTGAATTCTCTTAATCTTCCTGGAATTTTCTATTGCATTACATCCTGTATTTAATTTTCATAAATATGTGCTTCACAAATCAGTTTTATCCTTCATATTTTTCTATTATATACAGCCAAGTAATTTTAGAAAGAGGGGAAAAAACCTTACAAAAGCTCTTATCTTTAAGTAATGAGGTTGGGCAACTCTTATAAGAGTCCCTGTCCACAACAGGAGAAGAATTTGTAGAAGTTAAACTTTTTGTAATTCTCAAAAGATATAATAACATCCTGACTGATTCCCCACAAGCAAATCCATTGAAAGACCCCAGATCTCTTCATTTAGACCGATTGTGCTGAAAGACATTGAGAAGAAAAATATTATTTTAAGCTTTTTAGTAAGTTAAACAATAGGATACAGTTAGGTGGTGCAATACTCAGGTAGTGTCAGGTCTGAACTGAAGTCAGGAAAGTCCCAAGTTCAAATATGTCCTCAGATACTTACTAGCTGTATGACCATAAAGAAGTCAGTTAATTTTGCCTCACTTTCATTATCTATAAAAAGAGTCGGAGAAAGAAATAGCAAATCATCTCAGTATACTCTGCTAAGAAAACCACAAATTGGATCATAAAGTCTCAAGCAGAGCTGAAATAAGTGAACAATGAAAAATAATAGGATGATAAAATAAGATGGAATTTAATTGAGACAATTGCCAAATCTTGCAGGTAACTTATAAATGTCAAATTCCCCTCTTTTTCTGCCTAGCATCCAGAGTTCTTGTGCCCTTTTTTAATTTTAATTTCCTAATCCCATCCATATAATAAGACTTGGAGGGAATCTTGCACTTATTTTCTATCAAGTCGTTTATTGAAAATAAGAATAATTTTATTTTTAAAGAGGAACTTGTTATTTGATCATTGTAAGGATTTCATGATAATCAAACTCATTCTACCAATGCAACTAAATACCAGCTTGGTAAGTTAGGCTTAGAGAGTTGTATGAGGAATTGCGAGAAGTGATTTGCTTAGTGTCACAGAAACAATATATGTGTCAGAAGTGGGACTTTAACCATTGTCTTCCTAAAAGTCATGCATCTTGGGTTAACTTTTTACCCATTGTCACATTAGGTCTCATATTTATGAAGCATATAAAATTTTATATATGTATGTATTATACATGCACACACTGTGCATATTTATATATACTACATGTATACATATAATATATACCCAAAATACGCATTATATATGTACATATATGTATCCATATATACTACATATATATACCCATATATACTACAATTATATATTTAATATAATGAAAATTGGGAGAAAAGTGTACAAATTCAGGATTGCTATATTAAGAACAGGTCATGCAAAAATAACTGCGTTCATGCTTTTGAACAAAATTTCTAAACAAAAGCCTATAGAGCACCACAGCTATGATATAATTGAATTTTTAACAAGAAATTTAATAATCTTTTATAATAGTCTTGTAAAGAAGATGAAGTCATGTATGCTAGATGTTAAAAGGATTTTATAATGATTAAATGACAGAATCCAAAAGTTATTATTATGATTAGATATGAAATTGAAGGTAGATCTCTAGAGTAATATCATATGGATCCATCATTGGTCATGTTCAGAGTTTTTATCTTTTTATCATTGACTTTATCATCATTGTTATCAAGCAGGGCACAGCGTATCAAATTTACAAATGGCAAAACCCTTGGAGAGATATTTGATACATCAGATGATAAATCCAATATTGGGGATAGCCTTGAAAATTTGGACCAATGAAATGAATTCAAACAGGATTAAACTGAATAGAAATCGATATAAAAGAACATAGATTCTAAACAATCAATGGCATATGTACAGAGTATGAGAAGTATAACTGGACCAGTAAATATTTAATTTCTTTTGTTCTCAGAATACTTTCTTCTTTTTAAAAATTATCAAAGACTTCAAATGATTTGGTTATATTGGTTATATATATGAATACTTTCTGTATTAAAAATAAAAAGTCTTAACATTCTTATGAAAATAGTTTTGACTGCAGATTCCCTGAAATGGTCTCAGGAACCCCCAGCAGTCTCTGAACTGGGTAAGCCAGGAAAGGAAAAAAGTCATTGTCTTTGGATGCTAATATTTTTGAATTTGTTTAATTTTGCCCATTTAAAGGCTATAGATTTGATATATGATTCCCCTCCCCTAATTCATATGCTAATGTTATTATTTTATTAATGATTATTATGTTAATAATAAAAGAAAAAATAAACTACAGGAATCCTTTCTCAGAACATATTTCATAGGAAAAATATAAAAATGTCCAATATGAAAAACTATGGCTATGTTATTTATAGATAACCAAATGATGTATGAATGATAAACAAGCCAAATTAGTGATCTTAATGCATGAAGGCAATTCAAGGGTATCTCTGAGACTTTACAAGGGACTTGAGGGGAATATCATCCTAGGAATGTCTATCTTATTGAAAATGAACAACATATATAAAAGAGTGTATATATGAGCCCTGATTAGGAACAGGAAATGATAAGTATGTTGGAAAGAATTTAGTGAAAATCAAGTACTAGTTCCATGACTAAAACTAAAAAATAATTACAAGTCAAGGGCTAACTTGGGTCAGCTGTCTAATGGAGTATACAATGACTCTTTCCTTATTGGTCTTTGTTCTGATAAATATTTGTATCAATAACTTGAATTAATTCTTAAATGACATATTTATTGAGTGTATTACATGAAGTTGGGAATGAAAGCTGATTTATTCAATGACATCTGAAGAGATCTAAAAGTGCAGGGACATTGGCTGGAATCAATAACTGCACTTGGTTATTATGAGTGGGAGTTCTATTTGAGAATGGAATATAAAGACAAGAATAAAAAAAACTAAACTTTTTTTTTAATTTCAGAGTCTCCAATTTTGAGGTTAGCTTTAAATAAAAAAGAGTAAAAATATCATTAATAAAGTTAAGGGTACTATGCAAACCATACCAGCATCTTTGTCTCCCAAATTGCAATTGTGGTCAGAAATGGTTGGACATGACTGAATCAATGAACAACAAGACCAATAACTCAAGGTCAATTTGCCACATCACATTGGGAAAGAAAAGTGGGAAGGAATATCCAGTGGTACCTGAATTGAATGAGGAAAGAAAAGGGTTTCATCAGGAATAAATAGGTGGTAAGATGGGAATCCATTCAGGTATGGGCAATTCCATATCCTAAGATGAGATGATAGCAGAAACTAGGCAAGAATAGGTCAACACATGGTCAATTCTACTTAAACTGAAATATAGCATACCTGCAAGAGTTCAAAGTTATAGAAGTGTTGGAGTCATATTACATAAATCTTTGAATTCAGTCTAAAAAGTGTTTACTTGGTGCTTTAGAGTTTACAAAGTATTTTATTCACAACTACCCTGTGGAGTAGGTGGCACATATATTTTCAGTATTTGACAGCTTAAGCAACCAAACTTCTGAGGCAGTATAATATGCCTATAATCACAGAACTTGGATTTGTGATTATAGACATGTTATACTGTAGACAGGACATATATTTTCAGGTCCCATATTCCTGTGTCAAGTCTGCAGCATACTTTTGGAGAACCAATAGTCAGAAATCTGTCCCTTATATGATAATTTGGGATGGGAGAAAATGGAAATTGGAGTGAAGATCATTCTAGTTTATGAACCTGTCTACAATGATTTGAAAGGACTGTTATTTGAATCAGCAAGATTACTGAAAATAATAAAATCACTGACTTTTGAAGGATTGACAGGCAATAGTTTCTGAACACTGAAGTTTCTGAGCCCTGACTGATTTGGTCAGAGGAATGAATTAGCATTATTTTATTAATAGTTTCTTGAAGATCCAGAGAAGCTATTGCCTAAAATAGATTTTAAGGTGAAAGATAATTTTTACTTTGTTGAATGTGAGTTTCTAGTAGAAATTCTACTTTGAGACATCCAGTAAGGAGTTAAAACACAGTACTACATTTCTAAGCAAAAGATTAGTGCTATAGAAGTTGGTTTGGGAGCCATAAACATGGAAAGGAGAAAGTCAAGAAAATATACAGAAAGAAGGAACAGAGGCCAATAACGTCTTCAGAGAAGTTCATAATTAGAGAGCAAGAAAAGGATGGAAGCCATCGAGGAGTAATCAGAAGATGGTGGAGAAATCAGAGGGAGCAATTGTCATGGAAGCCAAGTGTTTAAACCCAGAACTCTCTCCACTATGCCGATTAGCTGCATGATAATGGACATGAGCAAAGTGGCAAGCAAATGGTAGACAAAGAAAGTTTTATGAGGTGTTACTATTTCTTTAAAATCTTATTTCGTATTGTAATTTTTATCAAAATAATTAAATATTTGATTACTTTATTATCATTTCTTTTACTTTACTTAATGTTTTATATTCTCTGATTACTCTATATCTCATTTACCTGAAAAATAAACCAAGAGAAAGATAGACAGAGAAGGCAGTCATTTAGGGTATAATAAACAAACGGGAGTGGTTCAAAGCACATTTTCAATATCACTTTTTACAAATGTATATTTTGCCAATATTCTACATTTTGTGGCATATATGTATTCATTTCTTTTTGTTACAGGTTACTTTTCCTATGATGAAGACTCAAAAACTTTGGTAAACAGTATAAAACAGGAGGCAAGATTTTGAGGTGTAAGGAGGAACAGTTTGCAATTCTTGGCCAGGGTTCATGTGGGTCATATCCTGGAGAGACCCAGTTGGCTGGTATGTATTACATAATGAAAAATATTTTTGCTTTCAAATTGCAATTAAATTGCAATCTGAGTGACTATAACATCACTGTTGTATGGCACTGTGTGATATATACACATCAAAAAAGAAAATATCCAGGAGGTGGTTATCATCTTATATGTTTAATTAATAACAAAACAAGTTCTCAATAAAATATCTCTCCCCTACTACATAATCTAAGACCCAAATCTTGGCTTGCAATAAAAAAGTTATGCAAAAGCATTCAAATTAGTTAATACATTCTATGGCATCAGAAGCATTTCCTAAATCTGATCCACTAACCCTATGCAGAGTGAAGGGAAATATGTTTAATTATCATCATATCTTTGATATCAGGAGTGAATCTGAGCAGATCTGTGTTGGAGAGTCATTTTGATCTATAGTATTATAGCTATTGAGTGTAGTTATTTTCTTTTAGCTACTTTTTCATTTTACCAAAAAAAAAAAAGTAGAAGGTGATCCCAACCTTGATCTCATGCCTCAGAAGCGTGCCACTTGAAAGTTTGTGTAATGTAAAATCCAGTGGAATTGAATGTTAACTATGGGAGATAGAAGGGGAGAGGGGAAGGAGAGTATGAATCTTGTAACCATGGAAAAATATTCTAATTTAATTAATTAAATAAAAATCTCCAAAATAAAAAAAGAAAGTTTATGTAGATTCTTTTATCCAATCATTCCATATCTTCCTAAGGCTGTACTTATCTTAAACCTCTTTCAGTGTCAGGGGAGTAGGAATGTCCTCAGTCTAACTGAAGTACTAAAGGAGCCTTTAGGTAGGCACAGGAAAAAGTGTGTGCCAGACTGGCTAAATGACCATCAGCATCTTGGCCAAGATCTTATCTTAGATCTCCAGTCCTGATACTCCTTGTATCCAGACTCAGCAATCTTCGCCCTTGGAGATAAAATCTGATAATTCCCCCAGAAGGTGCTACAACCACATCTATTGAAGACATATAAAAGAAAGTTCTTGTCACCAAGTCTTTGACCCTCTGGTTTGGCACATGGTTTAACTTGAAAAACTAATATGACTTTATCAGCAAAAATAACATTAAAGAAGAGGCATTGTCATCTATTTTATCACTGTACTCTAAGGACATTTGCAGCTGAAATTATCCATATGTTTTGGCTTCCATAGAATGCCAACTCCTTGAGAGTTGAGACTGATTTCTTTTCATTCATATCCCCAGTGCATGTCAATATATTCAACACATTTAAGTGTTTCATAAATGTTTAATTTATTCATTTATTCAAGGTCTTTATTCAGTTTCCTACCATCCAAGTATTAACCCTACAGGTCAATTGAACATTACCCTATCTCTACTCTTCACTCACTTGCTTCCTTGTTGTATCCCCTAATTTCTTGCTAAAAACCCAAACCTAAATCGCTCTTATAATCTCCTTCCTTCACTTACATGATGTTGAATGACACTAGATGATTGACATTGGTCTTCCACAAATTATTCCACCAACTGTATCTAAATTGGGTCTAGATTACAACTAAGTTTTTGATTTGAAGAGTAAATACTAATGATTCAATGTCAATGTTGGCAGGATTTCAAAATACCCAAGGGATCTGTGCTTCATCATTTGGTGTTTGACTTTTTGTTAATCAATGACTTGGTTAAAGGTATCGATAATACACCCATCAAATATGAAATTGACAGAAAGATGGCAGAGATAACTAACACAGTGGATGCCACTCAAGTTCCAAAAAGGATTTTAACAGGCTGGTGCATGGGACAAGATCTACCAAAATGAAATTCAATAATGATTAATGTAAATCTTATATTTGGGTATAAAAAAATCAGTCTTGTAAGAATAAGATAAGCAAAGCATTGTTAAACAATGGCTCTGCAAAATATACTCAAGTTTGTTTAATAAAGCAAGCTTAATTTTAATGAGCTAGATGATCCATCAGTCAAGAAAGATGACGTTGCTTTAGGTTGTATTAAGAAATGCATGATTTCCAAGAATAGGAAAAAAGTGATAGTCCCACGTTTCTCCATCCTCATCAATTTCACCTAAAGTGCTATGTTCATTTCTAAAATCTGAAGATTAAAGAGAGTACCAATAATCTCAAGACTTTCAATAAAACAGGGGTAAGGAGGATGCTAAAAGATTTTGAGATCAGGTCATTTGAGTAACACATGAAGGAATTGAGGCTGTTTAGTCCTCTGTGGGAACTGCCCAATTAGAGAAGGCAATGTTTGTCTTGCTAAGAATATTAGATTCTATTTGGTGTTGGTAGGCTGAAATAGGTGAGAGGGTTACTGACTTTTTTGAGCAAAGAGTTCGAGTGTAATAAGATTGAATCTATGTTTCAACAAGCTACTTTTGCCAGCAATGCTGAGATAAATTGAATAATGGAGCTATTGGAAGAAGTGAACAATAGTTGTTATTGCAGGAAAAATATCAACCAAATTGTTGTAGGATTCCAGCAAAAATTATGAGGATATGAACCAGTAGAAATGCATCATCTTTACCAAAATGACTGCATACAGATGAGTTTGAATTTTTATGTTTTCATCTATTTTACTGCTCATATATGAGCTTCCCAAATCAGAATTGCATGAGTTCTATTAATGCATTAAGCTTTATGAATACTTACGTGTAAATATGAATGGCATAAAATCCAATTGAACTAGATTCATCTCCATATTTATTTCCACTGGGAAACAAGAATAGTACCCTTGATAATTACCATGGCATATATCCTGTATATATATACGTAAAAATTACTTTGTTGAATTTTGCAAATCCCAGTACTTATACATGCATCTTTAGCCCATTTATCTTGTGTGTTTACTATTTTCATTCCATTTGCCTGCAGAGTTTTATTAATATAGCATATCCCCTGCACATCTTTGTCCCCACAATTTCAAATGAAAGAATACCTAATGCCAGTTATAATGTGATGTGAAACCATTTTTAATAAAATTTTGTTTTGATAGAAATGAAATTCTCTTTAGGTATCCTGAGGGAAAAAATGATGCTCTCTTCATTCTTATCTAAAAATTCAGTCCTCTTCCTCACTGGTTTTATGCTTAGAGTGTCAAGAAGAAAATGAACATTTCACGAGCTTTGATTTTTTTTCATTTTGTTGATTACTGCATAATTATGTTTCAGCAGTCTAAATGCTAATTAAGTGATCACAAATTAGATTATGACTTCATGAAAATCAATACCGGTGTGATATTTTTATGGAAATAGAAGACTAAAAGGGACTTTGATTTTTTTTTACTCTTGGAAGGAGAAAATAGACTAAAAGCTACCAAATGGTTCTTTTGTTTAATATTCTACAGACAGATAAAAGTTTTGCCTTTGAAGAAACTGAAATCAATATTGCAAATACCATCTCCTCATTCTTACATTAAGGCAAAGAGACACAGAGGCCAGTGATGGGTGTATTTTTTGTGAAATTAGTTTATTTTCTATATGTATGAAAGCAGAATTGGACTTGCTGAATTGTCCATCACAGTTTTCAAAGGCAGCCTGGTACAATGATTTAAAAAAAGGGAAAAAAAGGATTTGATTTGCATTCATAGGATCTAGGTTGTGTGACCATAGGCAAATTACAATCTTATTAGATCTCAATTTCTTGATATTTAAAATTTAGCAAGTTGCACTCTATAACCTTGACGCCCCTTTGAGCTCTGAATCTACTCGTATATTCTAAAGCTACATGAAAGAAAAAAAGGAACCAAGCATTTGTGATTTATTTACTATTTGCCAGGCTCGCTTTGAACTTTATAAAGATATCTCATTCATGTCTCACAACAACGCTGAGGAGTATTTGTTATTATCCCCATTCATAGGTGAGAAAACTGAACAGAAAGAGGTTAAATGGCTTACCAGGGTGGAAGAGAAAGAAAGTATCTAAAAATAGATTTGCAATCAGGTCTTTCTAATGTTTACCCAGCTCTATCCATTGTCCCACTGAGCTGCCCCAATATTTTTAATATGACATTAAGAATACCTGAAAATAGCTAGGTTGCTCAGTGGGTTGAGAGCCTAGAAATGGAATGTCCTGGGTTCAAATGAGAGCTCAAACACTTCCTAGCTATGTGACCCTGGGCAAGTTCTTTAATCCCCATTGCCTAGCCCTTACCAACCTTCTTCTGAAGCCTTGGAACCAATGCATTGTATTAATTCTAGGAAAAAAGAAAAGAGTCTAAAAAAGAAAACCCAAAAGTAATGTTCATATGTAAATACATGGAAACAAACACCTCTAAATGTGTCATGTGTGTGTGTGTGTTTTCTTAGAATGATATGTACACCAGATAGGAACTAATCCTTTGATCCCACTGGTATAAGGAACTCTCAGATGAACATTACCCCTTGGCCAATAGAGTTAGCCATTTTCCTTGCAACTAATCATCTTAGAGACTTTGCCTAAGGGCAGAGACATTAAATGACTTCCAAAAAATCACAGTCAATATGTTTCAGAGGCAGAATTTGAACTCAACTGTTTCTGGCTATGAGGCCAGCTCTCTCTCTACTATGCCGTGCTATCTCTCATATTCTTTCATATATATATATATATATATATAGACGTTATATATACATATCTGTCCAT
>NC_058134.1:260651091-260708692 GCF_016433145.1 Gracilinanus agilis | reverse complement strand
GAGAGAGAGAGAGAGAGAGAGAGAGAGAGAGAGAGAGAGAGAGAGAATTTAATCTATTTTCCTTTATCACTTAGTAAAAATGAAGGCTATTCATGTGTCCAATTCCCTGGGTATTAAATTCTTTCCAGCTTTTTAGTTGAATCTACACAAATTTAGAGATAGTTGGGCTTAATAAATAGAGTTCTATACTTGATATCAGAAATCTAAGGTTCAATTTTTCCAACTGTCAATGGCTGAGTGTCTAGAGAAGATCATTTTATTTCTCTGGGTTTTTCCTTACTCGTCTATAAAATCCAGAGATTAAAGTAAGGGACTCTAAACAATATAACAGCAGATTGTTGTAGAATTCTGGATTTAGAGGTGCAAAAGACCTTAGAGGCCATCTAACTCCTCCCACTTAACAATGGGGAAACTAAAGCTCAGGAACATTATGACTTTCCCAGTGTATAAGCATTAAAGTTGGGATCTGACCAGTTTCTCTACACCAAAGCCAGAGCTCTGCTTCTCTCACTGTATCTCAGGTTTCTAAGATATTTAATTAAAATATATATTTAATTTAATATTTATTAATTAATGTTAATTAATATTAATATTAGTGATATATTTTATTTAATGTTAATAAATATATTTACATTCTATATTTAAAATATATAAACAAAATACAAAAGATTACAAAGAATTTAGGCCATGGATTTTGTTTTGTTTTGTTTCATTTTGCTTAAATTACTTGGAAAATTGCTTTTAACTTTTTGCCTCTTATTGCTTAAGCAGATGAAGACCACAAAGAGGTACCATTCAGGCCAGCACTGAGAGGAGTAGCAATTGATAAAGAGCATTTGCACTTCTCTAACATTCTCAGATCAGGGATTATAATGATCCCTGATATATTAACACATTATTCTTGCAATCTCAAAAAGAAAAACAGCTAGTACCTTTCATAACATATCTATGATTATTTTTAGCCCTGGTCCTTAATTGAAATTAATATGAGACAGACTGAACAAATCTGCTAGAAGAGTAGCCAGGTTTACAGGGAATTAGAAAGGGCCCCCACTAAAATGATGACTAGTCAGCCTGAAAATAGCCTTCTGTTGTCCTTAAAGTGAGTGACCCTGAAAGCAAGCTTAAATGACCTGTTTTTCATCTCAATTGCATTACTTTTATATTTTTTCATTAATTTACATTTTGGAAAAATGGTAACAACAATGATAACAATAATAGTTTTCACATAATGCTTAAGGTTTATAAAACACCTTATCTCATTTGATTTACGTTTTTATATCATTTGATTCTGCTTAGCATGTCTAGTTATTTATTATACTCTCTGTTACTCTTTAGGAATAACAGATTAGCATCATATTATTTGGAAAATTGGTCACATAGAAGGGACAACTACAGAGAAAAACTACATGATCAAATAACTTTCTTCACTTGATCATGTGTTTATGATTGGGAAAGAAAATGCTCCTAGATATATCATTTCAAATTACCTGGCCAAAAAGGGGTCAAATGTATGCTTCTAAAATCTATACCCTCTTAGTTAATCAAATGTTTGGCTCTAGCAGTCAACCAATGGCAGATGGCATGACAATGAAACAGAATCACTTCAAAATAAGCCAGCCAGGAAAATGTCCTTGAGAACTTTTGTGAGAATAATGCACAGAATATATAAATATTATTTTATGTTTATTTATGCTCTTGGATGGTCACTCTAAAGCAATTCCTAATGATGTATTTCTGAGTCTAGTGAGGATTTACTAGTAAGATTCTCTCATTTGTTTTTCAAAATATCAATGGATGGATACACATTGAGTCTGCAAGCATGGTAGCTAAACTTTTAGACCTTAAGTCTTGCTGAAAGTCAGCAGCCAAAATCTATCTACCAAGTGTCCCCAAGAGCAGAGATACATAGAGGTATTGATCCCAAAGCCTGGAGGGCCATTTTAATTCTCTGGTTAAGATGGGAACAGTCCAGTTTTCAAGCAAATAGACAAGGTCTAAATAGTTCATGACAGACAAGCTTAAAATAGGAAAGAATCTCTGAGCAACCATGACTAAGCCTGCAAGTTTTCAAAAAGTGACTTCGGCTGCATTAATTTAGTCCCAGACAATCAGACAAAAAAGATCCTTGTGTTAGCAATTGACCTTGGGAGGTTTCCTCTACTCCTCAAATTGCAGCAGGATGAGTTTTGCCTTCTAGTGTCCTTTAATTAATGAGAGGATTTGGTAGAGTAATAATCTAGGATGTCTAAGCATCTATACCATCAGCAGAAATGTTATTTTCAAATATAAATAGAGAGGCATTGAGGTGTGATAGAGAGATAAGCCTGAAGTCAGGAAGACCTTGTTTGATTTTTGTGTCTGAACCTTACTGGGACCCTCGCAAATCATTTAACTTCATTGTTCTTCAGAAAACTTACAGGTCATGATCATGGAAAATGATGCAAATAATGGAATGAAATGGGGAAGAAGGACTAAGCAGTTTGTACATATTATCTCATTTGATCCTCACAACCCTGAAAGCTAGATCTTGTTACTATCCCTTTTTAACAGTAGAGGATCCTGAGATTAAGTGATTTACCCAGGATCACACAGCTAGGAAGTGCCTGACATCAAATCTGATTGCTGAATTCCAATGGGAATTCCAATTATCTTTCCACCATGTCACCTAGATGAGGAATATAAAAAATAAAATGAGATGCAATACAAAGAAATGTATATCATGCTGCTATTCTGTCACTTTTAGTCATATCTGATTCTTCAGGACCCCACTTGGGATTTTTTTGGGCAAAGATACTGGAGTGGTCTACCATTTCCTTCCTTTTACATATGAGGAAACTGAGGCAAGTGGGATTTAGCAACTCTCTCCAGCATCACCCACCTAGTAAGTGTCTGAAGCCAGATTTGAACTCAGGAAGATTAGCCTTCTTGACTCCAAGCCTGGTACTGTATCCACTGTGGCCCCCAGCTTGTTGGAAAGGAAAGGTTGGGTGTTAGAAAACAGAGCTCAGAGTCAGGAAGACTTGGGTTCTAGTCCTTTTGATATATTCTTCCTGAATAATTCTGAAATAATCACTAATATCTCACTTTTAAACCTTTTATATAATTTTAGATATATCAAATGTTGGCTACAGCAGAAGTCAACCAACAGCAGGAAGATGGCATGCCACTAAAACTGAATCATTTCAGATAAGCCAGTTAGGAAAATGTCCATGTGGGCAATTGAGAAAATAATAATAATAATAATAAACCTCTAAGGCTATAAATTGTGTAAAAAGCATAGATTTGCATGCACTGATGAAATCATACTTAAGAACAAAAGTGGAGATGGGGAAGGGAATGTTCTGTTCTTCTTTTTTCCTTGACTCCTAACATTGTACTTTGCACCTACTTATGTTTCATCTTGTTTCCAGTTGAATAGAATAGATAGGTTGTGGCAAAATGAGTCCCCATGCTGAGAGTTCCTCTTTCAGATTAAATTATGGGTCTTTAAGGTTGTTCTTTAATACAAAGGATAAAACATATGATTGTAGGTATGGTAACTGATTTCACTGAAAAGATATGGTACCTATAACAGCATTGCAGGTAAGTTTTGCTAGTTTATTGATCTGAATAGCAAATTTAAAGGTTTTAATGTAATACTTTGAAAAAAGAAAGTGATACGGTATGGTTGGTACATAAAGAGCTGGTCTTGAAACCAGTAAGATTGGGGTTCAATTCCTAGATATACTGTTTATACCTGGGGAAGTCACTCAATGTTAGAAAGTTTCTGCTTTAAAATGGGGATGTATTAAGTGATTTAATCCAGATTAAACAAATAGCTCATTAGAGGCCAGACTTGAACTTGAATCACCCTGACTCCAAGGTCAGTTCTTTGGCTACCAGAGCATGCTGGCTCTTAACAAACTCAGTAAAAGTAAAAGGGATGGTAGCCAACAGGAGTCTTATTAATTCAATTTATGAATTATTCACACAATCCATTGCATCTATTATCCTTTAAATTTAGATTCTAATCTTTGTCCTTGTTTTTTATCTATTCTAGATGGAAATAACAATTTTAGGGAAAAATATTCAGAGTTGTGATCTTAGCTGGTGTCAGGATTCAAATTTCATACTGGTTCTATTTTTGAAGGGTGCTGCCATTAATACAAAGGAACAGGTCAGAATGTTTCTCAGACTACTTTAAAAGTACAAGAAAAATCTTCCAGTGTTTTGTGAGAGCTAATGGGATTATGGTGTGTGGCTACATTTTTTGGAATTCAGCATAACAAGTCTCTGAGACCCCTATATTTCGGGGCTCTGATCTAACAAATCTCATCCTAAAAAGGCAATGAGAAGTAGAGTAGCTGCATAAAAGGGGAAGTCAAAATCTCTGCAAAGATTTCCAAAAACTTGTAATCCAATTAGCAGTATGGGGAGGACAGTTAGTCTGTGCAGAAAAGGAAGCAAGGTTAATTTTGTTTTTATAGGAAAATGTTTAGCCAGTAATGTCTTGGAATTGAGTGTACCTTGGCAGAAAATAGTTCTCTTTCCTTCTGGAAGGACAAAGTACTTTGGTTGTTTTGTTTTGATTTTATGAAGTTGCTTACTCATCATTTATGTGTTAACACTGCAGGTCAAATTAATATCTTCTTGTAATGTGCCAATGTTGTAATGTACAGTAGTGATGGATACAGAGGGAAAGTATTGCAAAGGACAGAAAAGGAGATGATTTACTATTAAAAATTGTTTTTAAGCAAGGGAACCAAAGCTTGGGTGTATGTATACTAGTTTGTATGTGCAAGGTATGTGTGAGAAAGAGAAGTTACTTTCATTTTCCTGATGTAATTCAGAGATTCAGAGCCTGAAAATAACCTGAAGAAAAGGAAGAAGTCACTCTTGCTGTTTGTATTTCTTCTCTCTATAGAAAATCCCACTAGACTCAAGAGAAGGGGTCATGGCAGAAAGGGGGATGTTTCCATGGAAACCAGATCAGAGAGCTGCCTGGTAAGCTTTCTAGATGTACAAGTTGAACCCAAATAGTTTATTGAAGGATCTCTACTCTTAAATGAGGATATTCACATTCTAGAAGATATGTCATATTTTACATTTTTACAGTGTATTATAATTTCTTATTAGCTGTTTATAATGTGGTACCAGAAAATTGATTATGAAAAATGTATATATATATTATTAATCTATATAATTCATTATGTAATGTGTATATTATACTATATATAATTTTAATTATCATATTATATAATATATAGTTTTAATTTATATATTATTAAATATAAATATTTAAAATAATGTACCATATACTCATCATATACACTCTACTAAAAGGAAAAATAAAAATAAATGTCTCTGCCCTCAAGGTGTTTCCTTCCTAATAGTGGAAATGATGCTAGATAATTAGATATATCTAATTATTTAATATTTGAGAAACTTTATAGGAAGATGTGGGAAAGAAGTATTAGGCTCTCTACTAAACTGAAGATCTACAGAGCCTTTGTGTTGATCTCAATATTGTACACCTACAATATCTGGAAAGGCAGTCTACCAATGCCATGTCAGGAAATTAAACCACCAAAATTCTTCTACTTGAATTGTTTTTAGGAAGATTCTGAAGTTCACCTGACAGGATAAAGTAAAAATACAGAGGTCTTTTCTGAAGATAAACTGCCGATCATTCAAACTATTGCAAAGAGCACAATTCCAAAGGGCTGGTCACTTTGAATGGCAAACACAAAGCCTAAAAGACTATTTCATGGATTTACACAGAGGCAGGAGAAGCAATACAAGGGGACAGCTAGGTAGCTCAGTGAAGAGAGAGGAGGTCTTGAACTGAAATTTGGCCTCAAGCACCTATTCTCTGTGCAACTCTGGGCAAGTCACTTGATCCAGAAATAAAAGATGATATCATAAACAAATTAGAGGAACATGGAAAAAATTTACCTGTCAGATTTATAGATAAGGGAAGAATGCATGGTCAAATAAGGCACAAAGAACATTATGAAAATGACATGAATGATTTTGATTATATTAAATATAAAAAAAGGTTTTGAACAAAAAAATCTTTGCAACCAAGATTAAAATGGAACAAAAAATTTTGAGGAAAAAAATTTTAGCAAGTTTCTGACAAAAGCTTCATTTCTCAAACAGATAGAGAATTGAGTCAAATTCATAAGAATAGAAAGCATTACCCAAAAAGAAAAATTATCAAAGGATATCAATAAGGAATTTTCAGAAGAAGAAATTAATACTATTAATAGCCATATTTAAAAGAAAAACCTCCAAATCACTACTGAGCAGATAAAAGCAAATGAATACAACTCTGAGATGCCACCTCACACTTTCCAGATTGGCTAAAATGAACAAAATGTAAACTGATAAACATTGGAGGAGATATGGAAAAAAGGGGACAATAATACACTATAGGTAGAACTTTAAATTCATACAGTCATTCTGGAGATTAATATGAAACCAGTCTCAAAAGGGTGATAAAATCATCATATCCTTTAACCCAACAATACCACTATTGTGTCTATATTCCAGAAAGGTCAGAGATAAGGGAAAAGGACTTCTCTGTACCAAAATATTTTAGCAATTATTTTTTTTAATGGCAAAGAATTGAAAACTAAGGTGTTATCTATCACTTGGGCAATGGCTGAAAAATTGTGGAATATAGTTGTAATGGAATACTATTGTTCCATAAGAAATGATGAATAGGACAGGTTCAGAAAAACCTAGTAAAACTTATATGAACTGATGCTGTGAAATGAGCAGAATGAGAATAACAAGGTAACAGTTGAAGAAATATTATATAATGATCAACTGTGAAGGACTAAACTATTATCAGCCAAACAAGTTACCAAGATATCTACAAGGGAACCATGATGAAAAATGCTATCAATAGGCAAAGAAAGAAGTGTTAGAATCTGAATGCAGACCAAAGCATATCATCTTCCACTTTTTTCCCTTCATGAATATTTGTATTATATGTGTGATATGTGTCTTCTGTCATAGCATGAGAATATGGAAATATTTATTGCATGAAAAAGATATATTTAGAGAAGTAAAACTATTGTCTTCTATAAGAGCAGATTACATATTCATAAATATGTCAAGGGCACAAGAAAGGAGAATTCTTTAATTCAGTAGGAAATGATATACGAGAAACCAGTTTCAAGAAAAATATTATGATGCTCCAATTTATGAGGTCTGAGGAAATATAAATGCTAAAAGGCTGCTGTTCCAAGAATATTGGACAGCTTGGAAACAGACATTAAAAAGATATTTGATAACTATTTTTTTAAATGAAGTGTGATCTCACTTAAGATGAAATTAGAAAGTGAAGCAGAGCAAAGGTGCACATTTATAATAAATCAATGTATTTATATTGTAGCTATAAATAGACAGTTGAGACTAAAACAAATCAACACCTTAATATAAATGATCTATTCAAAAATCCTCAAAAGGAAAATACAGCATTAAAAAAGCAGATCAAGGATGTCAAAGTCCAGCATGATTCACTTTCAGCACAAAACTTTTTAAAGTAATTTTGAATATAGCAAATAATATAGCAAATGCTATTTCTAGAAATTTCATAACTTTGTTTAGAAATGAGAAGAACTCAATTTCAAAAAAGTGTGACTACTGAATTCAGAGGCAATTACTTTCCTGTGTAAGCCTTGTCTGGGCTTACTCTGACTTCCTAAAGTGGAATCACTCTGTGTCCTCTACTGTAAGGGTAAGTGCAGCCATCTTTTATTAACTGTTCTGCATAAAAGTCTGTGATGCTTGAAAGATTGCATCCTTAAAGCTAAAGACTAAGATAGTCACTTTCCCGTGTACTCTTATTCTTGGTGCTCCTTTCTGTTGCTCCTAGACGATGGGGATGATGGTTTATTCACAGTATAGGTGACATTAACTCAACTGGTAAGAGAGGAAAGATTTCTTTCCTCTCTTTCCTATTTTCCCTTATCTCTGATAAATGGATTCAGATGTTTAACTTGTTCTGTTCTGTTTCTCCTTTTCAGTTCCAAAGCCTCTTCACAATGGAGTTTCAACCAACTAGGTTCTTGAGACTTCCTTGACAGATTAACTGGATGCACCATCCCATTTGAAGATGAATGAATTCTAAACCAGTGGGGATCATCTTCCTGACCTGAAAGTGAAAAGGACAAGCAATACATAAAAGAAACAAATAATCGCAGCCCATTTTTCAGAGCAAGGTAGAAAAGAGAGACAGATAATCAAAGACAAAGAATCAGTGAGAAATAAAGAGTAGAGGAGAGACATCCTCTTGTTTAAAGTGTCAGAATGTGAGTAAATTATATCATTCATCCATTGGCCAAGGCAGAAAAGAATATATGGGAAAGATAGTGAGTATCTTAGCTCACTAGTTTTAAAGATTGAATCTTTTAGACTACTTAGCCAAAAGAGACTAAACTCACCCAAAAATCATGGGACACAGGCATCTCCAAGTTAGGATTTCTAGGCATGTCCAGAAACATTATTTTATACATGTTTAAATCATGTGCAAAATATTTTGAAATGTCATTAATGAGACAACATAGGCACAAATATAGAAAAACCAATAGGTCAGAAAAGAATTAGAACCATCTAACTTTTTACAAAATGTATTATTCTATTTGACTATTATTTTTATTTCTATTACTGATATTTTTCTCCTTATTCACAAGCAGGCTGACAAATGTTTTGAATTCTGATGTGCATATTATATATCATTTTATTATAGATTTGATATGGCTTCATATGACTTTTTAGAGAATGAATATTTTTCAATAGAGGGTCAAAATATAAAATCAATTCCAGGCATTTGTTCCCCAGAAATGGTAGTGTTACTACATCTGTAAGAAAATAAAGAATATTGAGAGACTGGCATTTTAATGACAAATTTGGAAAAAAGATGAGATTTCATATTTGAATAGAGAATAATTGAGGTTCATGAAGAGTATGAGAATTTATTTCCTATGAGGACTGTTTTGACTTTTATCTTGCAAAAATACATTAAAAGGGAAACTATTTTAGTTGCTTTCCTGTGAAAGCTGAATGATGAGACTATTTTCCAGAACTGAGAAAAAGAGGTTAAACAAGATAACCAGCATCTATTAAGTAGTTACTAACTATGTTAAGTGCATAGGATACAAATAAAAGCAAAATGAATGACTTGTCTACTCTGATCAATACAATGATACAAGATAATTCCAAATAATTCATGATGAAAAAAATAACATCCACCTTGAAAGAAAAAAACTGATGACCTCTGAGTGCAAATTGAAGTAAAATTTACTTTTTCTCTTTAATTCTTCTTTTTTGTTATATAATTAATAATGAATATATGTTTTGCATTATTTCACAGGTATAATTAATGAACATTACATTACTTGTCTTCTCAGTGGAGGGGAGAAATGTAGAGGGAGGGAGGGAGAGAATTTGAAATTCAAAATTTAAAAAGAAAAGAATATTAAAAATTAATAATGAATTGAAAATGAAACAAATATAAGCAAAAAATAAATCTCTTCTATGAGGGAGCTTAGATACTAAGGGGAGAAGACAATCTACAAAAGGGAGCTGAAAAGAGGAGGGATGAGATATTTATACAAGTACATGTTGCTGAGGGATGTGAAGTCAGAAGCAGAGTCAGGAGGGAAATGAAGGTTGGCCAGCCTGGACCTTGCCACAAAATAAAGTCCCTAGGAAAAAATTCACAAGCAGGAGAAAGGCCTGACATGAGTGAAAAGGTTATAGGAGAGAATAGATGTTCCAGGCTGAAGAGGTACCAAGTAACAAGAGCAATTACATGGTGAGAAAGTATATGAAATATGGTGGCAAAGTCAGGAAAATAAGAAACAGAGCTTGAAAGGAATATTGACTCAGAGAGAATTTATAGAATTGACTGACTGTGATCTTTTTCTCAGCTGAAATATCATAAATAATTGTTTATGCTTTTCCTTGCTACAATGTTAACAAATTGTATAGCAAATAAATAGAATGTTTAAGTCTAGAAGAAAAGACATTTTAATATATTGAGGATTTTGAATAACATGGAGAAAGAAGGTGGTCTAGTTGTTGTTTTTTTATTTATTGGGTAAGGGTGCAGAGCTGGTTGATTAGATAATAAAGGAAAGGTTATAATTTTAATAATTAATAAGGAAATAATAAGGCTTGTGTTTCTGGACTAATGTCCCAAATATTGGTCCTGGGAGGATGTTTATTTCTTAGTGTTCTATTAAAATGACTAAAAAAGTATTTCAACTAAATAGCATACACCAGTATTTTTTCCCAATTTCCATGCATTACCGATTCAGGCTAAATGAGGTTACAAGATTTAATCACATCAAACATAATTTTGGCTCATTTTTTTAAAAGAACTAATTGGCTTCCTGTCTCCCTGCTCTTCAGCTGACACCTAAAATAATATTCAGACAAAAGACTATTTTATCTTATCAAATTTAAAAAAATAAATAATCAATTACTTTTATCTAAACTTTTTTTTTTGTCAGCATAAATGGTCTAAAGAATGTTGTACTTATAACAGCATTTGGAGCTGGAAGTTTCTTTTAGAGATGACCTACTTGAATACTCTCGTTGTTATAAATGGAGATTTCTAGTGAATTAATTCACTGGAATAATGGCCATGATAATGATGACTAGCATTTATATAGCACTTTAAAGTTTATAAAACACTTCATTAATATCTTCTCATTAGAGTTAATCCCCACAACAAACTTTGAGATTAGAGATACTACCATCTCCATTTTATAGAAGAGGAAACTGAGGCACACAGAAATTAAGTGACATTCCCAAGGTCACAGAAGCTAGAAAGTATATAAGTCCACTTTTAGATTCTAGTCTTCCTTATGCCAGGTCCAGTGCACTATCTCCTATGCCACCCAGCTGTCTCACCAACTGAGCCAGGAGAGTAACATGTCTCAATTTTAAAAGAATACAAAATTAAATTTAGAATTTATATGGCGACTTAAAGTTTACAAGGCACTTAACAAAGATTCTTTCAAAAATCACTTATTAAAACTAGAAAGTGAAGGGATGGCCATCAGTTAAAGATTGCTGGAAAAAACTGTGGTATATAATTGTAATGAAATACTATTACTCCAAAAGAAATGACAAGCAAGACAATCACAAAAAAACTCTAGAAATATTTATACAAATTATGCAAAGTGAAGTGAACAGAAACAGGAGACTGTTATGATGATTAATTGGAAATTACTTCATTATCAACCAGACAAGATCTAGGACAACTCCAAAGGATTCATGATGAAAAAGAAAGAAGAAATGGAATCCAAATACAGATTGAAATAGACCATTATTCATTTTATTTTCTCCATGACTTTTTCCTCTACTTTAAACCGATTTGGCTTGTTTCACAACATAATGAACTTGGAAATGTATTATATTATAATATATGTACAAGCTATATCATATTACTTGCCTTCTTTGGTAAGGGGAAAGAGGGAAAGGCAGGGAAAGAACATGAATAACAGTATGTCAGAAAATTAATATTAAAATTTGTATTGACATGCAATCTGGAAAAAAGTAAAATCAGTTGTTAAATATCTACTATGTATTAGGCATTATCCTAGGTACTGGGAATAACAAAAACAAAAGTCAAGTACCCCTTCTCTGAAAGTTTACATACTATGGGGGGAAAACATGATCATGGAAAGTTAAATTCAAAGGGAATGGAGAACAGGGACTTAATGAGGGACAGATTTAGTTGAAATGGATGGGAATATAAGCATTTCTGGGAGCTGTCTCTCAAGAGCCAATTTTTAAATGTTTATAGTCTTGGACTGAATCACAGGGAATTTGAATAAAATCATAAAATGGGAGATTTTCCCTTGATTACCAGGAGCAAAGTGAGATTGTTTTGATTATAATTTATTCAGCAAAAAAATGAAAGAGAACTATGGGAAAGGATTGAATAAAAATCTAATCTTTAATTCTTCCTCTTGGTCAAAGGTAAGAGTCAATTAGCAAATGATTGTGTTGGACTACATACAATTTTGATCTTCAGCCTCTAAAGATCAGTCAAATCATTCCTCCCCAGGGTTTTCTCCATTTGGGAATGATTTTCACTCCCTGTAAGTCAATCCTTGAGGCCATTTGTTCACTGCTAGTGTGTGAAAGGTCAAAATTTACAGGGCCAAAAAGGTCGTTGTTTTGCATTTTCCACCCACTGTCTTTAAGATATTTTCAAAGAAGCTTTTGATTGCCTCCAAAACACCAATAATGTCACAACATTTTTAAAGTTATCCACATCTGGTTTTCATAGCTTATTTATCTGTTTCTGGACTTTAATTGCACCTGTGATTTTACTGATAAAAAGAACTCCAGGTATCAGCAATTGTTCCCCAACTTATAGTCTTGTATAGATAGCTACCTGAGAAGATAATTTATTTTATTTTATTTTTATTTTGAATATTTCCCCTAGTTACATATTTCATGTTCTTTCCCTCTCCCCAAACCCTCCTAACCCCCCCTTAGCCGAAGCACAATTCCCCTGGGTTTTACATGTATCATTGATTAAGACCTAATTCCATCTTATTGATAGTTGGACTAGAGTTATTGTTTAGTGTCTACATCCCCAGTGATATCCCCATCAGCCCATGTGTTCAAGCAGTTGTTTTTCTGAGAAGATAATTTTTGCTACCCAACATCATTTATTTACTCTAGGTTAGAGGCAGAATTTGAATCTATATTTTCTTGACCCTAAAGTATACTACAACTAATAATAAAATGAGTTTTTCAAGAATAATAGAGATCCACTGACAATATCTAAAGTATGTGATTTTTAAAGAAAATATTTTAATGTCTATATTTTCAGCAACAGATTTATTGAATGGAAAATTGATAAATAATACAGTGATGATATGTCAAATTTAATAATACAAATAGATTTTATCAATATTTTGCCAAAATGAATATATGCCACTTAGGTGAGGATATTCAATTAGTTTATATTTGAAATACATGTAAATGATGTGATTAATATTTTTAGAATGTCATGAATTAATCAATTTTTTGCATATAATTTTGAGGTCATCAATATTCATTGAGTGCTGACATTTACATTAATCTAGAAATATTTTAATCCATGCCTTTGCAAACCTATGAACCCAATTTACTTAATAATTCAACATATATTTGTTAAGCACTTGTAAGTTGAATAGCTTATCTGAATATTCTGGCAGACAAGAAAGGAAGCTTTTTAAATAAGACAGGCACATAAAAACACACTCAACAATTCACAGTGTTATTAAGATCTACTGTTAGATTTGGCCCATTAGAAAAGATGTCAAGGGATATGAACAAATAAACCTCAAAATAAGGATTATGAACAACATTATAAAAGACTGCTCTAAATAATTAATAAGAAGAGAAATGCAAATCTAAATATGAGGTTTCACTTCATACCCAGCACACTGGTGAAGATAACAAAAGAGGGAGTCAATATTGGATGAAGTAAGGAAATATGAGTACACAAAAACACAGTTGGTAGACCCATTAGCTGATTTGGAAAGAAATTTTACATATGTTTTATTAAATGATTAAAATAACCATGGCCTTGCACTTAGAGATACTACTGAGATAAAAACACAAGGAAGACAAATACATAAACAAAAGACTCAAAAACACAACAAAGAGTCCTTTTTGAGAGATCAATTCTCTACAAGCAGAGAAGTCCATTGATTGGGGAAATATTAAACAAATTGTGCTTCAGGATGCTTCCTTTCTTTTCTTCCAGAGCATTCAAATAAGTTATTCCACTTACAAGTGTTTAACAAACACATGTTGAATTATTGAATAAATTAAGTTTATAGGTTTGCAAATACATGGCTTAAAATAGTTTGAGAATAATATAAATGACAGGTCATGATGAATATTGATGACCTCAAAATTATAAACAACAATAAATACAAGATAAGAATAAGGTATTTTTTTCTTATTGAGGGGTATGATAGTTCTAGCAACAGGGGAAATCAAGAAAGTTATGATGTAGACAGGCTCTCAGCAAAATACTGAAGGATGGGATTCTATGACATGAACTGTGAGACTTTACATAACAGGAGCATAACTGTATCATGTGTATTTATAATCAGTGAGGGAGAAAGGTTCAAAAATCTTTCCTTCCCTTCTTTATACTCTATTTTTAAATTTTTAAAATGTTTGTTTTAAAATATTTTCCCATATTTATATAATTCATTTTCTTTTTCTCCCCTTTTCCCTTCTCCTTCCCAGAGCCAACAAGCAATTCCACTGGGTTGTACAAATGATATCCATGATGCCTATTTCCATATTATTCATTTTTGCTATAGAATGATTTTTAAAGCCTAAACCCCAAATCACATTCCCAAATATGCTCATGATAAGTGATGTTATATATTTTTCTTTTGCATTTCTACTCCCAAACTTGTTTCTCTCGATGTGGATAGCATTCTTTCACCTAAGTCCTTCAGGAGCATCCTGGCTTGTTGCATTGCTACTAGTAACAAAGTCCACTACATTGGATTGTTCCACAATGTTTCACTTCCTCTGTATGATGTTCTCCTGGTTCTGCTCATTTCACTCTGCATTAGTTCATGGAAGTTCTTCCAATTCATATAGAAAGTCTCCAGATCATCAATCCTTACAGCACAATAGTATTCCATCATCATAATATACCACAGTTAGTTCGGTCATGCCCCAATCAAGTGAAAACCCTTCATTTTCCAGTTTTTTTACCACCACAAACAAAGAGTGCAGCTATCAATAATTTTGTACAAGTATTTTACTTATTATCTCTTTGGGGTACAAACCTAGTAGTAGTATCACTGGATCAAAGGGTATGTATTTTTTAAATTCCTTTGTGCATAATTTCATATTGCCTTCCAGAATGACTGTATTAATTCACTACTCAACCAGCAATGTATTAGTGTCCCAATTTTGTCACAACCCCTTTGACATTTTTTATTTTTCTTTACTGTCATATTGACCAATCTATTAGACATAAGGTAGTACCTCAGCATTGTTTTGATTTGCATTTCTCTAATTTTATGAGAGATTTAGAACACTTTTTCATGTGCTTATTGATAGTTTTGATTTCTTTAACTGAAAAATGCCTATTCAAATCCCTTGACCATTTATCAATTGGGGAATGGTTTGATTTTTTGTATGGTTGACTTTACTCCTTATAAAATTGAGAAATGAGACCTTTGTCAGAGGTTTTTGTTATAAAATACCCCCCCCCCAATTTGTTACTTCCTTTCTAATTTTGGTTGCATTGGTTTTGTTTGTATGGAAATTTTTTAATTTAATATCAAAATTATTAATTTTAGATTTTGTAGTATTCTTTATCTCCTTCTTGGTCTTAAATTCCTTCCTTTCCCATAGATATGGCAGGTATATTATTCTATGTTCATCTAACTTGTTTATGATTTCTCTTTTTATATATGTCATTTATTCACCCTGAGTTAATCTTGGTATAGAGTGTAAGATGTTGACCTAAACTTAATTTCCCCCATATTGCTTTCTAATTCTCCCAGTAGTTTTTGTCGAATAGTGAGTTCTTGTCCCCAAACCTGGGATCTTTGGGTTTATCATACACTATCTTGCTACTGTCATTTACCCCAGATCTCCACCCTCCTATCTCTAAGCCAGTGTCATAGTTTGGACAATCACTGCTTTATAGTATAGTTTAAGATCTGATAATGCTAGAGCTCCCTCCTTCACCTTTTTTTTTTCATTATTTCCCTTGATTCTTAATCTTTTGTTCTCCAAAATGAACTTTGGAAAGTTTTTTTTCTAATTCTATAAAAAAGTGTTTTGGTAGTTTGAATAAGTAAATTAATTTAGGTAGGATTATCATTTTTATTATTCTAGCTTGTCCTACCCATGAGCAATTGATGTTTCTCCAGTTGTTTAGACTTGGTTTTATTTATATGAAGAGTATTTTGTAGTTATGTTCATATAATTCCTGAATTTTTCTTATCTAGTAGATCCCCAGGTATCTCATTTTGTCTAGAGCAGTGATAGGCAAAATACGGTCTGTGGGCCAGATGCAGCCCCCTTAAATGTTTCATATGGTAGCACGACATTATTCCTAATGAGTACCATGAGTAGGATACAATACAATGAAAGAGTTGCCTTAGAAACAGACTGACAGATGAGCATTTCCTTTCCTTTTGCCCTCTCTTTAAAAAGTTTGCCCATCACTGGTCTAGAGTAATTATAAATGAGGTTATAAAAGAGGTTTCTCTTTCTAACACTTGATGCTGGGTTTTTGTTGGAAATATAGAAATGCTTGATGATTTGCGTGGGTTTGTTTTTATACCCTGCAACTTTGCTAAAGTGATTGATTATTTCTAGTAGCTTTTTAGTTGATTTTCTTGGATTCTCTAGTCATGTCATCTGCAAAGAGTGATAGTTCAGTTTCCTCATTGCCTACTTTGTTCCCTTAAAATACTTTTTCTTCTCTAATTGCTATTACTAGCATTTCTCATACAATATTAAATAGCATTTAGTGATAATGGGCATCCCTGCTTCATCTAACTTATCTTCATTGCAGATGATACTTGCTGATGGTTTTAAATAAATACTGTCAATTACGTTGAGGAAAGGTCCTTTTATTCCTGTATTTTCTAGTGTTTTCATTAGAAATGGTTGTTGTATTTTGTGAAAGGCTTTTTTGCATCTATTGAGATAATTATGTGATTTCTATTAGTTTTGTTGTTGATATTGTCAATTATGCAGGTGGCTTTCCTAATGTTAAACTATCCCTGCATTCCTGGTATAAATACCACCTGGTCATACTGAATAAACCTAGTGATAACTTGCTGTAGTCTTTTAGCTAGTATTTTATTTAATATTTTTGCATTTATGTTTATTAAGGATATTGGTCTATAGTTTTCCTATTCTCTTTTTTATCTTCCTGGCTTGGGAATTAGTACCATATTTGTGTCATAAAAAGAATTTGGTAAGACTCCTTCTTTGCTTATTTTGTTAAATAGTTTGTACAGTATTGGGATTAGTTGAGCTTTAAATGTTTGATAGAATTCACTTGGGAATCCATCTGGCCCTGTGGATTTTTTTTAGGGAGTTTTTGAATGACTTGTTTAATTTATTTTTCTCGTATGGGATTGTTTAAGTATTCCTCTTCTGTTAATCTGGGCAATTTATATTTTTGTAAATGTTCATCCATTTCACCTAGACTGTCACATTTATTGTCATATAATTGAGATAAATAGCTCTTAACGATTGCCTTAATTTCTTCTTCATTAGAGGTGAGATCACCCTTTTCATTCATGATACTATTAATTTGGTTCTCTTTTTTTCTTTTTTCTTAATTAGATTAACCAGTACTTTATCTATTTTATTTTTTTTTCAAAGTACCAGCTCCTAGTCTTATTTATTAGTTCAATAGTTATTTTACTGGCAATTTTATTAACTTCTGCTTTGATTTTTAGGATTTCCAATTTGGTCTTTCTCTGAGCGTTTTAAATTTATACTTTTTACTAGTTTTTTAGTTGTATGCCCAATATGTTAATCTCCTCTTTCTCTTTTTTGTTAATATGGGATATACATTTCCCCCTAAGTACTCTTTTATTGTATTCCAGAAATTTTGATATGTTGTTTCTTCATTGTCATTCTGTTCGGTGAAATCAGTAAATGTTTCTATAATTTGTTCTTTAAAAAACAAGTTTTGGAGAATCAAATTATTTAATTTCTAATTAATTTTAATTTGCCTCTCCATGTATCCTTATCAAGTATAATTTTTATTGCATTATGATCTGAAAATTTGCATTTATTATTTTTGCTTTTCTGCATTTGTTTCAATATTTTATGCACTAGCACATAGTCCATCTTTGTGAATGTACCATATGCTGCTGAAAAGAAGGTATATTCCTTTTTATCCTTATTTGCTTTTCTCCATATATTTATTAACTCTAATTTTTTTAATATTTCATTCACTTCTCTTACTTCTTTATTATTTATTTTTTGTTTTTATTTATCTAGATCTGATAGAGGAAGGTTCAGGTCTCCCACTAGTATAGTTTTTCTAATTATTTCCTCCTTTAACTCCAACAGTTTCTCCTTTAAAAATCTGGATGTTATACCATTTGATGCATACATGTTGAATAATGATATTTCTTCATTGCCTAATCCATTAATCTGATCTATTTTTACTTTGTTTTTTCAGATATCATGATTGTGACTCCTGCCTTCTTTCAGTTGATACCCAATAAATTCTGCTCCAGCCTCTTACCTTTACCCTGTGTGTGTCTATTTGTCTCATGTGTGTTTCTTGAAGACAACATATGGTAGGATTTTGGTTTTTAATCCACTCTGTTATCTGCTGCCATTTTAAGAGTAGATACATTCCATTCACATTCAGAGTTATGATTATCACCTGTGTATTCTCTATCAGTTTAGTTTTCTCTTTTAGTCCTGCCCTTTCTTTTTTCACTTTTTCCTTTCACATCAGTATTTTACTTTTATTCAGCACACTTATTTTACTTACTTTCCCACCCTCTCTCTCTTTTTCCCCTCCTATTTCTCTTTAAGGTCAATTAATTGCCTCCCCAACCTTTCCCTCCTTTTTAATACTCTTGGTCCCCTACACACACATACCCTTTCTTATTCCCTTTTGACTTCTCTGAAGGATAAGATAGAATTTTATACCCCAAAAGATCTAAATGTTTTTCCCTCTCAGAACTGATTCCATTGAGAGAAAGGTTAAGTATTACCTATTACTGCTCTCTTCCTCCCCAACTTATAATAGTATTCTCCCCACCCCACTCACCATGTATAATGTGGCATAATTTATCCTTTTTTATTTCTTCTTTTGACTTTTTTTCTTAGTACCATCCTCTTTTTGCCCCCCCCAAATTTTTTACATATCATTTTAAACAGCTTATTACCACAACCCCTTCCTGTGAATATTTCTTCTATCTACTATGATAATGAAAATAATTTTTAAGATTTACAGATATCATTTTTCCATATAGGAATAAAATTGTTTTGACCTTAATGAAGTCTTTAAATTTTTCTTTTTCCCATTTTCTTGTTTAACTTTTTATGGTTCTCTAGAATTTTGTATTTGGACATTTTATTTTCCATTTAGTTCTGGTCTCTTCTTTAGGAACACTTAAAAATTATCTATTTTAGTAAATATCCATATTTTCCTCTGAATGTATATAGTCAGTTTTGATGGGTAGGTGATTTTTTGGTTGTAGACCTAATTCTCTCATCTTTTGGAATATCATATTCTGAACTTTGTTGTTCTTTCATGTGGAAGCTGCCAGATCCTGTGTAATCCTGACTGTGGCTTCTTGATATCTGAGTTGTCTCTTTTTGCCTGTTTGGAATATTTTCTCCTTGGCCTGGAAGCTCTTGAACTTGGCTGTAACATTCCTAGGGGTTATATTTTGGGGATTTTAATATAGGGAACAATCTATGGATTCTTTCAATGTCTGTTTTGCTCTCTTATTCAAGAATATCAGGGCAGTTTTCTTGGATAATTTCTTATAATATGATATCAAGTTGTTGTTGTTTTTAAATTTTCTTCCAGGCTTTCCAGTAGACCAGTAATTCTCAAACTGTCTCTCCTGTATCTATTTTCCTTTGCAGTTGTCTTTTCAATGAGATATTTCATGTTTCTTCTTTTTTTATTCTTTTGACTTTGCTTTATTAATTATGGTTGTCTCGTGAGATCGTTAGCTTCTACTTGCTCAATTCTATTCTTTAAAGACTGATATTCAGTCACAATCTTTTGATTTTTCCTTTTCAGTTTGGTCTATCTTGCTTGTCATAGCTTCCAGCAGGTCAATTCTGGTCTCCAATTAATTTTATTTCTGTACCTCTTTTTCTATCTGGGCAATTTTTTCTCTTAAGCTATTATTTTCTTTTACTATTACTTCCATTTCTTGTTCTCAATTTTCTTCTGTCTTTCTTACATAGTTCTTGAACTCTTTCTTGAGTACCTTGAGATCTTGTGACCAATTTCCCTTGTTTTTAAAGTTTAGATGTGTTTGCTTGCTTTTCACTCTCTGCTATTACTTCTGCATTTTGCTCTTTTTCTCCATAGAAATCACCAAGAGCTTTATTTTCTGTTGCTTATGCCTTTTGCCACTAGTGGATCAGGGTTCCTTCATGTTGATTGCTTTCTTAGATTCTATCTCCCAGGGTTTTGCCTTGGTACTATTTTCCATACACTGTTAGAAGTCTGAGTGAGTTCAGAGGAAGGATAAGTACAGTCATTTGCCCTAAAATTCCACTGGAAAATTTTTCAAAGAGGAATGAGAAACTTTCAAGACATAAATTTTTAAGGTAAAAATAGAAATGATTCTGATTAGGAAGAAAAGGAGACCTATTTAAAGAAACCAATATAGTTAATGAGGGAGACCTTTGATTAACATAGATTACAAAAGACACATTCGAGACAGAAATAGGGATATATAACTATTTATTTAAAGTGTCACAATGCTAGATTTGCATTATAATTACTAATGCTCAGAATCAACTGGAAGTGAGAACACATTCTAGGAATAGGAATTGGACCTGTGATTTATGTGATATAGTGAACTCTGAGAAAAGAAAACTTTCTCTATCAAATCATGTCAGCTTCTTCCGTGCAACTTAGGAACTTATGGAAATTTTTTGAGAGCAGAGGTATCAAGCACTCTGTCTTTGGTCATTCAATGGTCCACAATAACATAGTCAAATAAGATTAAAACGTTATTGGAAAATAACAATATATATAAATTCAATACAGCATAGACAATAAGAAGTTTTATAAATCAATATATGGATAATAGCAAGCAGAAATACTAAGCTCTATTTTGTGTCTGTTTTTTCCTAAGAAGAGGAAGAATCTTTGGATTGGGAATGACATGACAACAATCAGGCATATATAAGATGAAGCCCAAAATTATTGTTAAAAGTTCACTTAGCGATCTTCTTTGAGTTCATTGTTCCTAACTAGGGTGGAACCAAGAAATGCCATGAGTATAACATAAATAATATAAACAGCATAAATACTTTCATTTTAATTAAAGAATCAAGCAATGACTTTCCTTATGTAGCATTCTTATAAAGTCTTACTTTATCATTTATTTTTATTATTAAAAGTTTAGTTTTATGCATTTAAACTGTTATCAACTATGTTTTATTATTGTTTCTTATTTATTCAGAAAGTTTTTAGATGAATCATTATGTGGTATCATTTGTTTTTCTGTGTTTTTTAGATATTTTTTGGATAAAGGAAATTAACATATCATTCCTTCCATGATTGCTTCCTCAACTTCAATCCCATTGGAGGGGAATGTCACCATCATAACTTTCAAGGCCCTTTGGGAAAGGCTGGGGAACTCAGTTTCTAAGATTTTTACTAATGAGTTCCCATCAGTATTTTCTCATTGATAATTAGGCCAATAACAATCTGAATGTTTTTCCTTCCTTCTTTGCCCAGAATATTTTGCCTCAAAATAATTTTTTAAAAATAAAGCTACATAGAAAAATTTAGCAAGAATTGCTTGATTTAGAGAATTTATAGAATGTCTCTTACCCATAGTTCTCCATCTCTATAAAGAAGAGAAAGAATATTCATTTGAGGGGCACCCAAGATGGTGTCATAGTAGCAGGGCCTTTTGAATCTCTTTCCAACCAATCATTACAAAGTGTGTCAAAAAGAAAGAAATCAAAACTGGACAAGTAAAGGGACTATCCCACTGGATTCTGTGTTAAAGGTAACCAGTTAGTAGAGATTCCCATGCTCTAAACTGCAATAATCAAAGCATAAAATGATAACTCCTTCCTCATACCACCTTCTGCATCAGAGTTAGAGCAAGGGCTGTGGCAATCTCTAAATTCACATGGGCTGGCTGAAAGCACCACAGACTAATCCCTGAAGGCAGTGCAAGGCTTTGGCAGTGACACTTGAGGCTGAAGAGTACTGAGCTGGGACAGCAAAGCAGGGAGTTTGGGCAGAAACCATCTGAGGTAGCAGGGGCTGGAAAGTTAGCATATGGGCAAAATGCTTTAAAGTGTACCCTACACAAAGAACATCATAGATCTACCTGTCCTCACTCAGACTTCTAACAGTGTATGGAAAATAGTACCAAGGCAAAACCCTGGGAGATAGAATCTAAGAAAGCAATCAACATGAAGGAACCCTGATCCACTAGTGGCAAAAGGCATAAGCAACAGAAAATAAAGCTCTTGGTGATTTCTATGGAGAAAAAGAGCAAAATGCAGAAGTAATAGCAGAGAGTGAAAAGCAAGCAAACACATCTAAACTTTAAAAACAAGGGAAATTGGTCACAAGATCTCAAGGTACTCAAGAAAGAGTTCAAGAACTATGTAAGAAAGACAGAAGAAAATTGAGAACAAGAAATGGAAGTAATAGTAAAAGAAAATAATAGCTTAAGAGAAAAAATTGCCCAGATAGAAAAAGAGGTACAGAAATAAAATTAATTGGAGACCAGAATTGACCTGCTGGAAGCTATGACAAGCAAGATAGACCAAACTGAAAAGGAAAAATCAAAAGATTGTGACTGAATATCAGTCTTTAAAGAATAGAATTGAGCAAGTAGAAGCTAACGATCTCACGAGACAACCATAATTAATAAAGCAAAGTCAAAAGAATAAAAAAAGAAGAAACATGAAATATCTCATTGAAAAGACAACTGCAAAGGAAAATAGATACAGGAGAGACAGTTTGAGAATTACTGGTCTACTGGAAAGCCTGGAAGAAAATTTAAAAACAACAACAACTTGATATCATATTATAAGAAATTATCCAAGAAAACTGCCCTGATATTCTTGAATAAGAGAGCAAAACAGACATTGAAAGAATCCATAGATTGTTCCCTATATTAAAATCCCCAAAATATAACCCCTAGGAATGTTACAGCCAAGTTCAAGAGCTTCCAGGCCAAGGAGAAAATATTCCAAACAGGCAAAAAGTATCCCAACACCACCCCATGCTTCCTTCATCACATAGGATGTCATCATGGATACCAAAATGTTTATATAAATTAAGTTTTTCATGTTTTATCTTTCTGTTCAATTTCTAAAGGTAACATTCTCAGTTTATTCTTCTAGTATTAGTTCTGTAGCTGTGTGTTATATTCTGATTCTACTTATTTCACTCTTCATTATCTTGTTTAAAGGGCAGAGTCAAAATGGTGGCTTAGAGGAAGCTAAAGCCAATTCCTCTGTGAAAATCATTCCACAGTAATCAAAAACAAAGAGCTTCAAGTGGGAGTGAAAACTAAACTCAACAACAGGGCAGAGCAGTGGGACCCTCCTGTTCCATTAAATTTAAAAGATATGCAGAGAAGATCGAATTCTCAGGTTTAAGTTGGGCAGTCATGGCTCCAGATGGATTGGAGTGCCTTGCTACCACAGCTAGGAGAGGCTCAGGGCTCTGACCACAGCTGGCAGGGAGCCAGCTGGAGGAGAGGGGGAGAGAGGAGGGCAGCCTGGTCTCAGTCTTCAGCCACAACTCCTCCATCTTGGTAGGAATCTGGCTGACTGGGATCCCAGGGCAAAGGCTGCAACTGCTTCAGAGTACCTTGATACTCTCACAGGAAATCCAGAGCTCTGACCTAGCAGCTGGCAGGGAGGGACTAGCAAGAAAGGAGTAGAGACAAGGATGAGGGTAACTACCTTCAGCCTCCACATTTTCATCTTTACCTTCACCTTCAGTTTCTGCTGGCAACTGGGGAAGACTTGATATCAGGGCTCATTAATATAACAGGTCAGCTCAATCAGTCTAATCCAGTTAATCAGCAGAGCAGAGAAGAAGCCCCTTCAGGGCAGAAAAGGTCAAACTCACAAATTCACCAGGAAATAAACAAAGGAGCAAGAGTACAGCCAATAAGTAGGGGGGAAGAAGGAAAAAAATATGAGTAAACAACAGAAAAAGAAATTACAATAGATGGCTTCTATTCGAGTAATGAACGAAAAACAAACAGAACAGAGGAGGACCAAAGAACACCAAGAAAAAATACAGGAACTCCAGTGAATTGGACACAGGCTTTAGAAGAACTCAAAACACAATTCAAAAAACAATTAATAGATGCTGAAGAAAATTGGAAAAAGAACTTAAAAAACAAAATAGGTCATCTGGAAACAGAGGCACATGAACTAAAACAAGAAAATAGTTCTTTTAAAGCCAGAATTGACCAGCTGGAAAATGAAGCAAAGATAATAAAAGATAAAAATAATGACCTATAAAGAAATTATAGATCAAAAGGAAAATAGGGATCAAAAAGCCAGGGATGAAATTCAGTCTTTAAAAATTAGAATCAAAGAACTAGAAGCAAATGACTTAACAAGGCAGCAAGGGTTTATAAAACAAAATCAAAAGAATGAAAAAATTGAGGAAAATATGAAATACCTCATTGATAAAACAATAGACCTGAGAAAAAGGTCCAGGAGAGATAATTTAAGAATTATTGTACTATCTGAAAATCATGACAAAAGAAAAAGCCTGGACATTATCTTGTTAAGTTATTTCCAGTTTTTTAAAATTATTTTATTTATTGTTTCTTTTGGCACAGTAGTATTTGCCCATAATCATATACCACAATTTGTCTTGCCAGCCCCAAGATAATGGGCATCTCTTCAGTTTACAATTCTTTATCATCACAGACAGAGCTGCTATAAATATTTTGGGACATATAGGGTCTTTTCCTCTTTCTCTGATCTTCTTGGGAAAGAGACCTAGTACTGCTAATTCTAAGGGTATTCACAGTTTTATAAATCTCTGGTTGTAATCCAAATTGCTGTCCAAGAGACTTCTGGGCAGATCCAAGATGGCAGACTAGAATAGAGAAGTTCAGTGTCACCATGAGAATCTTCTCCAACCAATATTAAAATATCACCAGAAAACAAATACAGGAGTGAAAAAAACAACAAGGAGACAGAGTGAAACAATTTTCGAGAAAAGAAAAACCCAAAAGGAAAGCAGAGAATATCTGGGACACTAGGGTGAGAAGGGAGAAGAGTCAGCAGGAATGAAGAGCAAGTCAAGAGCAAGCCACATAGCTCTACCCAACACCTACTAACTCAGGTTCTGAATCTAAGTTTTAACTGACATTCAAATCCTGAGATCCTGCCTGTGCAAATAGTGGTCCAAGCAAACCCACTCCCATTGAAATTTCAAACCTGTGGAGAAGTCTGGAGTCCAAGATCAGGGCAGTCTGAGCTGAAGTAGCCTTATCTGTGTGGGCCCAGAGCAAAGCCAGGAGTCCCAGTCTGGGTTTGAGAGGAGGGCATAGATCACAGTTTAGAGTGACTGATAATACTAAGAGGGGGCCTGGATCTTTTTGCCTAACACTTAGAGCAGAGCTCCAGGACAGGGCAATCAAGGGTGTGCCTGATTAGAACAAGGACACAGTAAGACCAAAAACTTATACCTAAGCTGAAGGCTATAATTTAAGTAGTTCCTGACCTGATCAAGATCAGAGTAAGATCAAAAGCTTACAACGCAGCCTAAGGCAAGTCTTTGAGCTATCAAGATTTCAAGGGTTAATTGAACCAACAGGGGAGAGGGTTCTCAGAGCTCTCAGCCCTCAGGGTCTCAAATCATCTTCAAAGACCTGAAATTGGTAGAAACCCAGAAAATAAGCTAAGAATAGCATCCAGGAAGAACTGAAATTTAAGAAGGTACTCCAACCTTCCAGAAATCAAAGTCTACCTAAAATTAGGTAGGAAAAATGAGCAAACAACCAAAAAAGCACCTAATTCTTAAGAATTTTATGGAAACAAAGAGCAAGGCACAGGCACAGAAAAGGACAGTGAAAGCAAAGCAAATTGCTCTTCAAAATGGATGGATCAGTTTATAGCCCACCAACAGTGCATCAGTGTCCCCATTTTTCATTATTCCCTTTAACATTTGTCAATTCTCTCTTTTGTCATTTTAGTCAATCTGATGGATTTGAAGTGATATCTGAATTGTTTTAGATTGCTTTTCTCTAGTCAATAGTGATTTGGAGCATTTTTTCTTCTATCTATATATGACTTTGGAGTCTTCATCTGAAAATTATCTGTTCATATCTCTTGCCCATTTACCAGTTGGGGGATGGTTCTTATTCTTATACATTTCACAAAGTTCACAATTTATAATAGATTTAAGAACTTTTTTTCTGAGGTACTGTTTATAAATAATTCCACACAAATATTCTGCTTTTCTTCTAATCTTGGTAATGTTTACTTTGTTTATACAAAAATTTTAAAATTTAATGAATTTAAAATTTACATTTCGTAATGCTCTCCATCTCTTGTGGACTCATAAATTCTTCGCCTATCCATTATATAGTAGGTAGTATGTTCCCTGTTATCATGCTCTTTAATGCAATTATTGTTTCAATAATTTGCTCTTTAACACACTCATTCTTTAAGATTAAGTTATTTAGTCTCCAATTAGTTTTGACTTTTGATTTCCATGGTAGCTTATTTTATATAATTTTATTGTGGTATGCTCTGAGAAGATTGCATAGAATATTTCTGCTTTTCTATATTTAGCTATAATATTTTTGTGTTCTAATATATGATTGATTTTTGTGAAGGTACTGTATACCACATATATGCCATTATGTTAGATGTGGGACATGTTTTCCATAATCTTCTAGAGAGAGAGAGAGAATATTGAGCAGTTGAATGTGTGATGTATTTGAAATTAAAACACTTACTTTACAGGTCCTTAGCTCTGTGATTCTGGTGAAATCACTTCTGGATTTAGTTCTAAATCTATGATCTTATATCCTCCTTATTTCCAGCAATTAAAGCAATGCCTGGCACACAACAGGTGCTTCATTAGTGCTTACTAATGAACTATTTCTGAATAGATCCTCTGTATTATACTTCCAAATAAACATTTTTTTTCCTTTTAATTTTCTTCCTTTGCACATGCCCTCAGTACTTAACACTATGTTGATACATTCCCATTTAATTCATTTTTATTAAATTGAATCAACCTGGTTTACTTCTCAGATGGATAGTACAGATGGATAGTACACTGTGTATCAGTGCGGATAAGACAATCTATATATAGGAGGAGTTTTCTTAAGCAGGGCACTCATCAGGAAAGAAGGCTTAGGGTAAATTTATAAATTAGAAAGGAAATGTAAGTATGACAGTCATAGAGATTTAAATTAATAAAACATACTTAAAGGGCAACAATGGCAAAGCATAAGAAATAAAATTTCTGTGGAATCTGGTATTCATCTTAAATGCAGTTGGGAATCAATGAATCTTTTTTTACATAGAAGTGTGACATGATGAAGATAATATTTTAAATATGTCATGAAAGATATAAGAGGCTATTATGGTTTTAGTGGTCAATATTAGGCTTCTCCTGGGAAACATTCAATAACTTATGTTGTCATACATAAAGAATAATATATATTTTTAAAATTTCACATGAAAATAGTACCTAGTGGCTGCTAAATTGAATGGCGATGATGAAGAATCATGATATTAGAGAGAGTCAGGAAAAAATTGAATGCAAATTCTACCTTGGTTAATTTCTAGCTGTGAAAAATTTGCAACTTCCCAAAGCCTCAGTTTTATCATCTTTAAAATGGAGAAAATATAACCTGAAATTTTGACTATATACAATTATTTTGAGGTTTAGGTGAAAGAATATATGAAGAGACCCTTGGGATAATAGAAATATCAGAGGATTTGAATTAAAGACCTCTTTCCACTCTTTTCTATTCATGTGACTTTGGACCAAACATTTGATCTTGATTGAATTCACTTCCCTAATCACGAAAATAAGATGGTTATATTAGAGATGGTTTCTGGGCTCCCTTTCAGCTCTAGATCTGTGATTTTGATCCTCAATCTAATAAAACAGTTGATCAATTATATTACTATCAAATAGTATGACTTTCAAAGATTCTTTGTCCTTTAGGTGTTCATAACCTAATATAGGGAAAATAAAAAACATATCTCTGAGGTTCACATCACAAGAAGATATGACTGAAAGGTTATAAGTAAGATACTTTTTTGAGTTCAAAGGAAAAGAAACATGAAATTGCTTAGGGAGGGGGAAAATCAGTTGAAGAAAAAAATGTAACTTTTTGCAGGGTTTATACTTTATAACTAAAATGAACTTAAAATGTTTAATGTCAACCAAATATAATATCCTTATAGGTTAATGGCTCCTACTACCTGGTAAATGTCAATATAACTGAAGTTTGAATTTACAAATGAAAACATGACAGGTAGATTGAAGGTCCTTTCATTTCTGTTATATGAAAAATATTTAAACAAAATGTTTTGCCCCCCTTTGTTACAAAAAGGATTTCAACAAATATAGTTTCCGGAGGTTTATTTCACAGTCCTTGAAGCTTATAAAGTACAGAAAGCTCACAGAATCACAAAATTTCAGAGATAGGATGGACCTTAGTGGCCAGTACAAACCAGCCTGAAAAAAGAATCCCATCAACAATATACCTGAATACTAGACTACAAATCAGGGAGTATGCCCTGTGTTCCACTACCCACTCCCTCCCAATTTATAGAGGAGAAAAATCTATCCATCCCAGGAAAGTCAATTAAGTAATTTGATTAAAGTCAAATAGCTAGTTACAATCAGAGGTGAAGGTAGGAAGATACAGATCCTGATCCCAAGTTCAGTATTCCAACCATTATCTATTATATATGTTTAATTTTTTTCATGTTTCTTAGACTAAAGGGAGCTTGATATCCTAGGAAAAAAGCAAGCATTTTACCACAAGTCAGGATTTCTTGCCTCAAGAATACATGCTGCCACTGAGGTCATGGAATTTGGAGCAGGAAAGAAACTTAAAGATGATCTACTCTAAAATATTAATATTTATTTTGAAAATAAGTTATTGATGCTTTTTACTTTTGTATTATACAAGTCAGTCCTGGTTAACATGAAGAAGAAACTTGTGAAGTGGTAACATGTATTTTAATTTGCACTATTCAAAGTTATAGTTATGTAAAATATGGTAATTCATTCTAACCCAATATAAATAGGCAGTGTAAATTTGAATAATGCCACCACTTAACAGTATTCATTATTTACATTTCTTGGGACCTGGCTATAGTAATTACATCTTTATCACCTTCTCAAGAGTTGAATCCTTCCTCATAACAAAGAAAAACAGTTAAGCTAAAATAATAACTACAATGATCATTTTTGATTTTGTATCTACCATTTTTTACTTGCTAGTTTCTTACTTTTCTACTGATTTGAAAAAAAAAAGAGGTATCTTTCAACATGAGATCTTGAGGACCATCATTCAATCAATACCTTTTTACAGAAAGCCAATAGCCTCAGAGATAGAATGCAATTTTCCTTGGACACAAAGCTAATAAAATTGAGATTTGAATATGAGACCTTGTTCCCTATTCAATAGGAATACTTTCTGGATTCCTTCCAATTGTTAATGCTAATTCACTCACTAAATCATCTTGTTTTATTTGCATTGTTTTTTTTTTACTCTTGGATGGAATGTGACTGTGTCACTTTAACCTGAATATCTGGAATACTCTTCTTACTTCTTCATCTTCATCTACTTACTTACATCTTCAACTCTTCCCAACCTTTGCTTCCTTTCTGTGACTCCAAGGTATCAACTACAAGCCTGCCTTCATTCCCCTAATCATTAGTGGTCTTTTCCTCTTTAAGATATGTTTGTTTTTATTTCTATTTTTTTCAAACTCTTACTTTCTGTCTAATAATCAATTCTAAGAGAGAAGAGCTACAAGGGCTAGGTAATTAGAATTAAGTGACTTTCCCAGGGTCACACCATTTGGAAGTATCTGAGGTCATATTTGAACCCAGTTCCTCCCAACTCTAAGCCTGTACTCTGACCAGTATGCTACCTAGTTGCCCCCATATTGATTTTTGAGTAAAAATGTATCACATGAATATAACTTAAGCTTCTTGAAGTTAGGAACTGGGAGTCTTAAAATTTCTGTTATTAGTTCTTATTGCTGTTGTAGTTGAGTCATTAAGTCATGCCCAGCTCTTTGTGACCCCATGGACTACAACTCACTAGGTCTTTCTGTCCTCCATTCTCTCTCAAAGTCTGATCAAGTTCATGCTCATGGTTCCCATGACCCTACCTATCCATCTTATCTTCTGCCATTATCTCTTCCTTTCAGTCTTCCTATCATTAAATTATTTTCCAATGTATTCTGTCTTCTCATAATATGGTCAAAGAATTAAAACTTTAGCTTCAGTATTTGTCTTTTCAGTGAATAGTTTGAAATAATTTCTTTAAATGTTGACAGATTTGATCTTTATTTCCAAAGGACCCTCAAAAGTCTTCTTCAACATCCACAATTCAAAAACATTGATTTTGTAGCACTCAACTTTCTTTAGTGTCCAATTCTCACGTCATACTCTGCAACTGAATAATCATAGCTTAGAATATATGGTATTTGTCAGCAAGGTGATGTCTTTGCTTTTTAGATTGCTTTCAAGATTTGCTATAGTTTTCCTTTTTACAAGGAACAAGCACCTTCATTTCATGGCTATAGTTGTCATCTGCATTAATCTTTGAGTCCAACGCTATAAAATATGACACTGTTTCCATTTTTTCTCTCTATTTGCCAGGAAATTATGGGGTCAGTTGCTAAGTTCTTAATTGTTGTTTTTAATTTTTTAGTGCTAAAAGCTTTTATACTCTCCTCTTTCACCTTCTTCAAGAGACTTCTTAATTCTTCAGTTTCTACCTTCAGAGTGATATCAACTTCATATCTAAGATTGTTGATATTTCTCTCAGAAATCTTAATTCTACCTTTTGATTCCTAGTTCCAAACTTTTCAAATAGTACGCACTTAATAAATACATTAATTTATTAAGTAACTAGTACTTCTATTACATATGCTTTATATCAGAGGTATCAAACTTAAATAGAAACTGTGACCACTACACAATAATCTCTGAAGGCTACATATGGCTTAGTAGTCATATACTATCATTATGTATGTTCTATTGTCCTTTTACTTATTTTGTTAAATATTTTCCAATTATATTTTAATCTGGTTTGATTCATACTTGGAATGTTATAGATGAGATATAACTATCATATCATGTGTTTGATATACCTTTTTAACTTAGTATTTTGGTACTATTTTATTGAATATTTCCCTACATAGTTTTATTTGGTATATTCTACATAGGATTCTTGCTATATATTGATGATTGTGTCCTCCTTAAATTTGTCTTTATTTGTGATGAAAACACTTTCATGTGACCTTTGGAACACAGAATTGTAGGATGTTAAACAACTTATGGAATGGAAACAGAATGCTAATGCTACTAAATTCCTGAATATCATTATTAATCTATCAAAATACATTCTCCCATTATATCTAATTGATATGACCAGGAAGAATTTAAATATGACTGAATCCAAGTTCTTAGATAGTAGATTGATAAATATATAAGATCAAAAGACCTTGTCTAATCAATATATGATGAAAGGACATAGGAACACAGTCCTTTAAAAAAAACCTACTATTAGGAAACTCAAAAAATAAAGATTACTTCAAATAACTAGTAAGAAGAGAAGTAAACGTCAAAACAAACCTAAGGTTTTAACTCAAAATTGGTAAAAAAAATTTTAAGATCCTATTAGTAAATGCTGGTAAAACTATGGGTAGATTTTTGATAGAGTTATGAATTAGCCCACCCATTTTGATAAACCAGTTGAAAGTGTGCTAAGAATGTGGCTTGAATATCCCTATCCTTTGAGCCAGAAGTCCCACTCCTAGGTATATAACTCAAGGACAATTTGGATTAAAAGAAAAAGTTGCATGCAGCAAAATATTTATAAACACATGTCTAGCAATATCCAAAAATTAGGAGCAAAGTAGATGCCCATTGCCTAAGGAAAGCTTTTATTCTCCTGCTATGTTCTCATCAATCAGATTGCTATTACACTCTCTAACTTGAGAGCACACACTGGATGATTTAAATTTTTCAGCTCTACACTTTCTACTCAGGACATAACTAACACCATCTTAATGAAGAATTTCTCAAAATGGCCCAAAAATATACTGATTTCAGCACTCATGCTTTGCATCACTTTCTGCCATCTTCTCAGTAGTAAATCTGCTCATATACTCTCTGCTTCTACTCACAGTTTTCCAGTTATGAAACTATAATGAAGTTAATAATGATATTGCTCCTGGAAATTTTTTTTCAATCTATAAGGCAAACTAAAATACCTTCTCTAGTAATCAATCCTTTATGTATGTTGCATTCCCAGAACATAAAAATTGTCTAGGGCTGAGATTGTGTCTGTTTCTTTATTTCCATTCCTAGGGTTTATCAAAATGGATCAAAATAAATGCTTAATAAATCTGTTTCTTTTATCCATATTGTGAAATAAAAATGATGAATTTAAAGAATATGGAGAAGCATTGGACGATTTATTTGAACTGATGCAAAATGAAATGAATATAGTTAAACAAATACTTAATGACTACAACAAAGTAAAAGGAAATAGTCACACTGAAATCAAACTTAAATTTTTTTAAACTATGACTAAGCTTGGCCCCAAATAAGAAATATTAGAATATACCCTTTCATGTTTCTCTTCTCCTTCCTTCTCTGTTTCCATCTCTGTCTCTTCTTTCTCTCCTTTCTGTATTTCCTGTTTCTTTTTTTGTTTTTTAACTTAATCAACATTCCTTTTTATTACACTGAACTCAATAACATTTTTCTTAACATTGGTATTTATTTTCTAGGAACTATTTGTCTAAGATCATATTATTTGTCTTATAAATACAGGACATAACTTTTAAAATAAAATTATATATATATATATATATATATATATATATATATATATATATATATACTACAATGCAAAAGGACATACTCAAACCCACAAACATTAAATGCAAAACTCCCCAAACAACTTTCCTAGTTACAGCCTCTGCGTTTGCTTTTAGACTGTTAAACTCTAATTTAATTCAGATTATTCTTGAATGCTAATATATGCAAATTTCTCAAATATCTTTATAAAAGCATGAAATTTTTATGAAAAGGAAATGCTATTGTCATTCTTGTTATTCTTATTGAGGACAGAATGCATTTCAATATTCAAGATTCCAAATATATAATAATAATACAAGATTATGCAAAGGTATATTGTTTGCATACTTAACTTTTGGTTTCAGCAACAACTTCATACTATTTATAGGTAATGTCTTGTTTATATTCATGCTTCAAATGTTTTGTCTTTTTGGTACTATTACCAAACTGCTTTTTTTTTTTTTTAAACCCTTACCTTCCATCTTGGAGTTAATACTGTGTATTGGCTCCAAGGCAGAAGAGTGTGGTAAGGGTAGGCAATGGGGGTCAAGTGACTTGCCCAGGGTCACACAGCTGAGAAGTGTCTGAGGCCAGATTTGAACCTAGGACCTCCCGTCTCTAGGCCTGGCTCTCAATCCACTGAGTTACCCAGCTGCCCCCTACCAAACTGCTTTTAATACTAAATGCTACCAGATAAATGCCTAGTGAAATTTTTGACAAAAAAAATATTTATCTTCAGCAGTATGAATATTTCCTAAATAGCTTTACAATCTTTTAAATAAAAATTACATGTGTATGCTATAAATTGTACTTCCTCTTGTGAGCCAATTTTTATATTTCAGTTTAAGATCTGTCAACCAAATCAAGAGTATAATATTTGCTAATTTACAGTTCAATTATGACAATACTAGACTAGTCAAAATAGAGTCTTCTAATCAAATTTTAAAGCAAAAACAATGACCCAGCTATCTCATCTAACATTCTGTACAAAAACAATACTTTTTTTAAAAAATATGTTATTTTGGTTAGATCATCAGGAACAATGACAACAAAAGCTACCTTATCTTTGAGAAAGGCAGTTAATTTACAGAGACCCAGGGAACCCAGACTTGACTTAGTAGACTTGATTAGCCCTTAGGAACTTACAATGCATACAATGACATCCATATTTAAGAAATAAGTTTTCAGTATTCAGCTTAGAAGGTGTTTCTCCCAAAGAAATTCAACTTTTCTGTCAAATAGACTTGATAGACTGGGTGAATTTGGTTCATAAAATGGATTCATTGCAAACTTGAAATATAAATACAAATGTAACATCACTAAAGAAGTTCTTTATTCCATCTTCTTGTCCTACATCATGTCATACATCTCACTTGGCTTGGGGAACAAAAGCAAAAACAAACCACTCATTGGATTTGTCCACAGTTTTGAGGTACATATTGTTAGCAACTTCATATTTTCATCTACAACATCAAGAACTGAAAGAGTTTTGAACTGCTTCAGATGATGATGATTATCTAGATTCCACTTTCCCAAATGGTAAAAATTCCCTTTCAATGTCTGAATTATCATGATGTCCTATAAATTACAAAGTAGAAACTTCCAGATATCGTCTCCAAAAAATGAATCCAGTGGACAGGATGAGGTATCTGCACCAAACGCACTTGCCATATCTTGTCCTCAGACAGGCATGTTTAAACTAGAACCTCAATAGTGACTCTCACTATCTCTCTTATTTCTTTCTTGCTCTCTTCTCTCTGTCTCTCTCTTTTACTCTATCTGCCTTTTTATCTCGTTCACTCTTAAAGGAAGGGGACTGTAAGAAGTAACAGTCTTGGTTGATTCATTAGCTAGTTATGCTGAACTTTGTTTCTCATTTTATTTTTGTTCTAAGGCATGGTTTTCCAAGATGGAGAGGGGGGGATAAATTGAGAAATGAACATGGTTTGCAAATGAACAAATTATATATAATATATATATATATATATATTAAAAAGAAAGCAAACTCCTTCTGTCTGTTAAGTTTTTTCCTTCATAATTGTATCATTTCAAATAAGACCTGATTTTTCTTGCAATACCAAGACCAAAGTTCTAAATTTTTGGACTACATTTTGTGAAAGTCTTATATCAACACATACCACAGTTTTCAAAGGCAATTATAATCCTGATGCTAACATAACGCAGTTAAGACCTGTCAGGACTTGGAATATCTCTTGGCAAATGAGGAAACAATTTCAGGAATAGAAACTAAAACAAATATCTTTCTTGGTAGGGGAAGCTCAGTCCCTGTATCAGTTTGGTAGATCAAGAGAAAATAATTCCTATAATAAAGGCATAAGGCATATTTTGCTGGTTGAAACCACCATCTAGTCATGAATTCTTATTTAGAGGTGGTAACTGAAATCTCTAGATATCCCAGAAATAGTTACTGTCTAACTATCTGATGGTCATATTCAAGAGTGAAGGTAGAAAATGCAATTTTGATACATTCAGTAAACATTTTAGTGGGAGAATCATTACTGATAAAATAGCATTTTTATTGTAATTAACTGTCTCATCTTTTATTTGGCAGTGATACAAAGTAATATGAGAGAGAGTAAGAGAGAGTGAGAGAGTGAGAGAGAGAGAGAGAGAGAGAGAGAGAGATGTTGTGTGACCATCAAAGAAGCAAATAGACAGATAGCTTCAACTAGCTTCCAAGTCATATACCTGCTTTAGAAAAAGCTTTCTGACCCTCTAAGTTGCAATGTCCAACTTAGCATCCCATTTCTCTAAAATTCTCCTGACAAGTCACAGGAGAAAAGAAGAATGTCAAGAAGAGGGGACAGCAAGGAAGGTGACATGACTGGAGACTCTGCTGTACTAGGATTACTTTCTTAAGGATGATTAAGGGTATGTGAGAGTAGGTGACATGATCATTGATGTCAAATATTGAAAAAGTGTTTCATGGATTAAAGATTAAATTTATACTATCTAGTCACAATTAGAAGAACAAAGAGCATTAGATGGAAACTGAAAAGAGGCAATTTCAGGATTGGTGAATGGAAGGACTTCCTAACAATTAAAATTAGCTGAAAATGAGGAATTCTAGCTCATAGATTGGAGGACCATGTATTAAGACCTGGAAGAGATCTTAGAAAGTTCATATGGTTCAAATTCCTAATTTCTTTTTAGCATAGTGCCTAAGGTTTAATAAATATTAATTGATTGATCACAAAGAATGAAACTGAAGCCTTTAGACATTTTGACTTGTTTCTGATCATATAGATAATGAGTAGAAAAAAATCAGCCTAGGTCATCTGATTCTTTCCTTTCAATGGAACAGTAGTGGTAGGTTATATATCACTTTGAGATTTCAGGTGGAATCTGAATGATAACATTTTTGCTGATTTTTGTAAGGAAAATTTTGATTCATAATGGTTATCAGATTGGCAAATCCAGTGGTCTTTGCTCAGTCTTAATCCTTCTGAACTTCTCTGAGGCATTTCACATTGATGATTACTCTTTCTTCCTATATACTCTCTCCTCTGTAGATTTTCAATACATTGCTCACTCTTTGTTTTTCTACCTTTAAAGTCTCCTCTTGTGTATCATCATTCATATCATATTCCTTGACTGTAGATGTAGTTCCATAGTCTTATGGTGATCTTTTTTTTTCTCTTTGCTCTCTAAACTTTCTCCCTTTGAAGGTTCTAAAAGACTATATGCCTTTTGATCCAGTCATAGCACTGCTTGGTTTATACCCCAAAGAGATAATAAGGAAAAAGACATGTACAAAAATATTTTTAAATAATTTTTTATTTTTAGAAAAATTTTCCATGTTTACATAAGTCATGTTTTTACTTTCCCCTTCACCCCTTCCACCCCCCGACCCCCTCCTTTGCAGCTAATTCACATTTCCACTGGTTTTATTATGTGTGGTCAGTCAAGACTTATTTACACATTATTGATAGTTACATGGGAGTGGTCTTTTCAGGTCTACATCCCCAATCATGTCCTCATCACCCCAAGTGTCCAAGCAGTTGTTTTTCTTCTGTGTTTCTACTCCTGTAGTTCTTCCTCTGAATGTGGGTAGTGTTCCTTTCCTTAAATCCCTAAGAATTGTCTTGGGTCATTGCATTGCTGCTAGTACAGATGTCCATTACATTTGATTTTACCACAGAATATCAGTCTCTGTGAACAGTGTTCTTTTAGCTCTGCTCCTTTCACTCTGCATCAATTCCTGGAGGTCTTTCCAGTTCGCATGGAATTCCTCCAGTTTATTATTCCTTTGAGCACAATAGTATTACATTACCAACATATACCACAATTTTTTCAGCCATTCCCCAATTGAAGGGCATACCCTTACTTTCCAGTTTTTTGCCACCACAAAGAGCGCAGCTATAAATATTTTTGTGCAAGTCTGTTTATTTATGATCTCTTTGGGGTACAATCCCAGCAATGGTATGGCTGGATGAAAAGACAGGCATTCTTTTATCTCTCTTTGGGCATAGTTCCAAATTACCATCCAGAATGGTTGGATCAGTTCACAGCTCCACCAGCAATGCATTAATGTCCCAATTTTGCCACATCCCCTCCAACATTCATTACTCTCCCCTGCTATCATTTTAGCCAATCCGCTAGGTGTGAGGTGGTACCTCAGAGTTGTTTTGATTTGCATTTCTTTAATTATTAGAGATTTAGAACACTTTCTCATGTGCTTATTGATACGTTTTATTTCTTTATCTGAAAATTGCCTATTCATGTCCCTTGCCCATTTATCAATTGGGGAATGGCTTGATTTTTTATACAATTGATTTAACTCCTTTTTTTGTTATAAAGATTTTTTCCCAATTTGTTGTTTCCCTTATGACTTTGGTTGCATTGTTTTTGTTTGTACAAAAGCTTTTTAGTTTAATATAATCAAAACCATTTAATTTACACTTTGTAATTTTCTCTAACTCTTGCTTGGTTTTAAAATCTTTCCTTTCCCAGAAATCTGACAAGTATACTATTCTGTGTTCACTTAACTTATTTATAGTTTCCCTCTTTATATTCAAGTCGTTCACCTATTCTGAATTTATCTTGGTGTAGGGTGTAAGATGTTGATCTAGACCTAATCTCTCCCATATTGTTTTCCAAATTTCCCAGTAGTTTTTGTCAAATAGTGGATTTTTGTCCCAAAAGTTGGGCTCTTTGGGTTTATCGTACACTGTCTTGCTGACATCACTTACCCCAAGTCTATTCCACTGATCCTCCCTTCTATCTCTTAGCCAGTACCATATAGTTTTACTTTTTGGGAAAGTGTTTTGTAGTTATGTTCATATAATTCCTGTATTTGTTTTGGTAGATATATTCCTAAGTATTTTATTTTGTCTAGGGTCATTTTAAATGGTGTTTCTCTTTCTACCTCTTGCTGCTATGATGTGTTGGAAATATATAGAAATGCTGATGATTTATGTGCATTTATTTTGTACCCTGCAACTTTGCTAAAGTTGTTGATTATTTCTACTAACTTTTCAGTTGATTCTCTAGGGTTTTTTAAGTAGACCATCATATCATCTGCAAAGAGTGATAGCTTAGTCTCCTCCTTGCCTATTTTAATACCTTCAATTTCTTTTTCTTCTCTGATTGCTACTGCTAGTGTTTCTAGTACAATGTTAAATAAAAGAGATGATAATGGGCATCCTTGTTTCACACCTGATCTTATTGGAAAGGCTTCTAATTTATCCCCATTGCATATGATGCTTGTTGATGGTTTAAGGTATATACTGTTTATTATTTTTAGGAAAGAACCTTCTATTCCTATACTTTTTAGTGTTTTCAGTAGGAATGGGTGTTGTATTTTGTCAAAGACTTTTTCAGCATATATTGAGATAATCATGTGGTTTCTGTTGGTTTGCTTGTTGATATGGTCAATTATTTGGATGGTTTTCCTAATTTTGAACCATCCTTGCATTCCTGGTATAAATCCCACCTGATCATGATGAATAACCCTCTTGATCACTCGCTGGAGTCTTTTTGCTAGTATTCTATTTAAGATTTTTTGCATCTATTTTCATTAAGGAGATTGGTCTGTAATTTTCTTTCTCTGTTTTTGATCTGCCTGGCTTTAGAATCAGTACCATATTTGTGTCATAAAAGGAGATTGGTAAGACTCCTTCTTTGCTTATTATAAAAAATAATTTGTATAGTATTCAGATTAATTGTTCTTTGAATATTTGATAGAATTCACTTGTGAATCCATTAGGCCTTGGTGATTTTTTCTTAGGGAGTTCTTTAATGGCCTGTTCAATTTCTTTTTCTGATATTGGATTATTTAAGTATTCTATTTCTTCTGCTGTTAATCTAGGCAATTTATATTTTTGCAAATATTCATCCATATTACCTAGATTACTAAATTCATTGCTATATAACTGGCCAAAATAGTCTTTAGTGATTGCCTTAACTTCCTCTTCATTAGAGGTGAGGTCTCGTTTTTCATCTTTGATACTATTAATTTGGTTTTCTTCTTTCCTTTTTTAATTAGATTAGCCAGTACTTTGTCTATTTTATCAGTTTTTTCAAAATACCAGCTTCTACTCTTATTTATTAATTCAATAGTTCTTTTACTTTTGATTTTGTTAATTTCTCCTTTGATTTTTAGTATTTCTAATTTAGTTTTCTTCTGAGGATTTTTAATTTGTTCATTTTCTAATTTTTTAAGTTGCATACCCAATTCATTATCCTCTGCTCTCCCTAATTTGTTAATATTTGCACTCAGTGATATCAATTTTCCCCTTAGAACTGCTTTGGCTGCATCCCATAAGTTTGGGTAAGATGTCTCTTCATTATCATTGTTAATTGTTTCTGTGATTTGTTCTTTCACTAAATTATTTTGTAGAATCATATTATTTAATTTCCAATTAGTTTTTGGTTTGCCTCTCTATCTATTCTTACTAATAACTATTTTTATTGCATTATGATCTGAGAAGGTTACATTTATTATTTCTGCTTTTTTTCATTTGTTTGCCATGTTTCTGTGCCCTATTACATGGTCTATCTTTGTGAATGTTTCATGTGCTGCTGAAAAGAAGGTGTATTCCTTTTTGTCTCTATTCATTTTTCCCCAAAAATCTATTAACTCGAATTTTTCTAGGGTTTCATTCACCTCTCTTATCTCTTTCTTATTTATTTTTTGGTTTGACTTATCTAGATCTGATAGGTGAAGGTGAAGGTCCCCCACTAGTGTGGTTTTGGTTTTGCTATCTATTTCATCCTTGAGCTCCACTAGCTTCTCCTTTAGAAATTTAGAAGCTATTCCTTTTGGTGCATACATATTGAGTACTGATATTTCTTCATTGTTTATACTGCCTTTTATTAGGATGTAGTAACTTTCCCTATCTATTTTAACCTTATCTGTTTTTACTTTGGCTCTGTCAGAGATCATGATAGCCACCCCTGCCTTCTTTTTCTCATTTGAAGCCCAAAAGATTTTGCTCCATCCTCTCATTTTCATTCTATGTCTGTTTGTCTGTCTGATGTGTGTTTCTTGTCAACAACATATGGTTGGGTTTTGGTTTCTAATCCACTCTGCTATTTTCTTCCATTTTATGGGTGAATTCGTCCCATTCACATTCAGAGTTATAATTATCAACTCTGTAGTCCCAGACATTTTGATTCTCTCTCCTAGTCCTGTCCTTTCTTCTTTCACTGTTTCCTTCTATACCAGTGTTTTGTTTTTAATCACTTCCTATAGGTGGGGTTACAAGAAGGAGAGTTTTCTCTGAACTGAGCTCTCCAGCAGTAGTATCCCCCTGTGCTATATGCTGTGTTTGATCTGGTTTTCTTTCCTCTTGAAGCCCTGAGTTCTCTATCTCAATATGAGGAAGCCAAGCTATCTACGCTCTGGGGTTTGGCTCTCTCTAAGCCACCATCTTCTGGGCGTTTTTGCTGTGTTTCTCTGGTTTTCTCCTCCAGTCACCTCTCCAGTGCCTGTGTTTGACTCCCTGAGTCCTATGCCAGCAAGGCCCTCTCTCTTGACCAGTGCACCCACCGGGCCTGAGATTTCCCGCTGCTGGAGACTTCGCACAGCACGTGGGGGAGGTGTCCTGGGATCCTGGGATTCCCCTTCTATATCCTCAGTCCTGATAGTTCAAGTATTGAAGCCTTTTTCTTGGCTTACCTCTTTAGTTGTGCTGCAGTAGGGTTCCCCCTACTCTGTCCCATTATCAGATTTGGCCCTCTTTCTTCTCAAAGCACATTGTTTTCTATCTCGGTGTGTAAGGGTGCGGAGGTTTTAAGATTCACTCTGTCTATGCAGCCATCTTCCCAGAACTCCTACAAAAATATTTATAGCCACACTTTTTGTGGTGGCAAAAAATTGGAAAATAAGAGAATGTCCTTCAATTGGGGAATGGCTGAACAAATTGTGGTATCTCTTGGTGATGGAATACTATCATGCTCAAAGGAATAAAAAAACTGGAGGAATTCCATGTGAACTGGAATGACTTCCAGGAATTGATGTAGTGTGAAAGGAGCAGAACCAGGAGAACATTATACACCGAGACTAATACACTGCGGTACAATAGAACATAATGGACTTCTCTACTAGCAGCAATGCAAGGATCCAGAGCAAGGTTGAGGGACTTATGAGAAAGAACACTAGCCACATTCAGAGGAAGAACTATGGGAGAAGAAACACAGAAGAAAAGCAACTGCTTGAACACATGGGCTTTGGAGATGTAGACACTAAATGATAACTCTAGTCCAACTATCAATAATATGGAATTAGGTCTTGATCAATGATACATGTAAAACCCAGTGGAATTGTGTGTCAGCTAAGGAGGGTTAGGGGGGACTGGGGGAGAGGGAAAGAACATGAAATGTGTAACTAGGAGAAAATATTCAAAATAAAAAAATAATTTCAAAAAATAATAAACTTTCTCCTTTTGTCACTTTTATCTGTATAACTACAAGATTCACATATCTGACTCCAGTTTTTTCCTGAGTCCCAGTTTCATATCATCAACTATGAGACAAACTAGGTGACTGAATGGTCATGTCTCCTAAAATTCAACATGTCCAAAGTTATAGCAGCAGCAGTGTTCGTAACTTTAACAAAAATGAGTTGTATAGGAATCATTGGTTTACATATTATGTAAAAAAAGAAAGGTGTAGTAAATGTACATATGACTTTTACATACAATACTTTAAAAAGCAGGCTGATTGAAACTGTATTCACTACTGTGTGCTAAACTTTTATGTGTGTGGCCCTCAAAATAAAATAGGCATCAGGAAGAGAAAGTAGTATGTTGTTCTATAGAAAGGAATACGTATTTCAACCTTGTTTTAATAACTAGAAAGTCTGGCTTTTTCAAAAAGTTTCTGAAATTAAATAGCTGTATGCTTTATCATTTATTGTTAACAATTCAAAGAAATCAAATATTGATTAAATGACTTAAAAAAAGAAAAGACGCTATTGTTCTCTCACTCAAATTGTCCCCCTTTCTTTTTCAATTTCTCTGGTGGGGTCCCATCATCTCCCAATATAATATTGTCCCTAATCTTAAAGTTATCATTTATTCTTCACACTTTTTCATATCACATATCCAATAAGTTGCCAAATGTTGCTAACTTTGTTTCTACAACATCCCTCAAAACTGCCACATTCTCTGTATTCACCTGAGTACTATTCTAATTCATGCTTTTATAATCTATCACCTGGATTAATGCAATAGTCTCCTAATCATTTTCCTGGTCTCAAGTCTCCCCCATTCCAATGTATTTTACACACAGCTGTTAAGTTATTTTCCTTAAAGCAAAAGTATAACCTTGCCATTCCTGTACTTAATGAACCCTAATGGCTCCCCATTAACATTTGGGTCAAAGAACTTTTGTTTGGCATTTAAATCTCTTTCCAAAACGTTAGATCATATTTCTTGATTTCATTACAAAGCTGGGGAATATAGATGCAAAACTGTATGTAATATGAGACTTTTTATCACGTTTAGTTTAGTTTAATGTTTCTTACTTTTTTAAAAAAATCTTTCTTATAAGAAATCATTTTGTGAAGGGAATAGAGGAAATGTAGATAATAAAACAAAATATAAAAATGAAATTACTATCAAAAAAGTTATCATATGACTGTTACCTACCTTTATAGCTTTATTGTATTCTTCCTCATCTAATGTTTGTTATCCTTATTATACATAACCCTCTTTCATCCACTCTGTGGTGTCAGTCAACCGGTCTTCCTTTTGCCCTGTCATAACAACAAATTTCCAGTCTCCATATAATTACATAGGATTCTCAACATCTGCCACTTCCTGATATTTACTCTCTTCTCTTAAAGACTATGTTTTCCATTCAAAACTCAACTCAAAATCTATCTTCTAAATTAAGCTTTTGCTTACATGTCACATACCTCCTCCACTGCCTACTACTATTTCTCCATCTCAATTACTCTGTACTCATATCTTTTGAATACTTTCTCTGAAGCAATTTCCTTCTCCCCATCCACAACATAGGGAGATTCATGACCCCTTTTCTTCCTCACTTGTTAGAGATTAGCTTTCCTTAAAAGAAAACAAAATTGTCTCTGGCACCCAATTGGCCAAACTTCCCCAACACTCAACACAGTTTCATGGTGACCTAAAGACATAAAAAGTGCCAAGACAGGTAGTAGGAGCGCCATGCACTTTATCACATTTCTGTGTGAGGATAGGGGAGATTGCATCAAGAAAAGCTAAATACCACTATGTCCTCGTCTCATATCTCTGCTATGTTAAGACAAAGCAAATCTTTTGTTAACTATTCAATGATTCATGTATGTCTCATTTTGACCCAACATTGAATCTAAAACTGAGAGAGCTAGTATGATGACCATCCTCAACATGCTGTTTCTCCCAATAGAGTTTAAGTTTTATTAGGACATGTAGAGCTTTACTTTTGTTTTTTAATCCAAAGCTGTAGGCAGAGTGCTTGGCATGAAGTAGGCATTTAATAATTATCAATAAATTGAACAATTGCCTATAGTTAATTTGAATATTTAAAAGGGGAATTGCATTTATAGGTTTAATCCCAGAAAAATAAAATTTACTCTATGATACCAGAAGACCTTCAGAAGGATTTTAGGGTGTTTAATCTGTACTCAAACATTGGGTTTTAATCCTTGAAAGAGGAATAAAGTCACAATTCTCCAAGAAGCCAAGATTTCAATAGTCAACACCTTATATATGCTTACCCATATATGCTATCTAAAAGTTCCAAATTCAATGAACAGGAATTTTTCAGGATCTTAGTGCCCACTGATATCTAGCAACTCCATACACTCTTGTGGATACCATATAGCTACCTGGAAGTCAGTATAATTTAATGTGAATAATCTGATGTGATAATTGAATATGAATAATTCCTTCACATTAGATTATGAAAGGGAGGTAATGGGTGCAAGGCATTTAATGAGACACATTTTTAGATGCGTGGACTTTTTTCCTCAACTATACTTAATTGTTAGGGAAATATTCATTTTGCTTTGTTTATTTAATGGATAATTCAGTTGGAGATGGAGGCCAGTGATGGTGATGCCAAATAAAAGAAATTTTAAAATTCTTTTTTTTTTTTAAAATTCACAGATGATGAAAAATACTATCTACAGCTATGGAAGAAATTGTCAGTCTGAATGAAGCTCAAAGCATACCATTTTCACTTCATTTCTTTCAGGAATTTTGTCTTCTATGTGTGGTACATGTCTTCTTTCCCAAAGTAGGAAATATGGAAATATGTAATACATGACAGCACTGGTATAACCTATATCCAATTATTTACTCTCTCAGAGAAGGGGCAGGGAAGGGGAAGAGAAAGCATTTGAGTTTCAAAATGTCAGTAAACAATTTTTAAAAATTGTTTCTAGATATAATTGAAAAAAATTAAAAGGAGTAGACCTAAAAAATATTTATAGATGAGGACAGGATATTCAAAGAAAGGCATGTAGACAAGCAAGGCCATCTTGAAACTAATGTATTGAAGGTATTACGTATTTTTAAAAGGCAAGTTGAACAACAAAAATAGCCCCAAACTATCTCTCTACAGGGATAAAGGAATTTCTTGAGAAAGTCATGGTTGTAGTTTTTAATGAAAGTACAAAAAACTGGTGTTTATGATGTTTGAATTAATTCATTTGATAAAAAATATTTTGAGGAATTTTTAGAATGCAACCAAAGAACCGAATTTACTAATTCCCATTGCATTTAATAATCATCTTTTTTTATTATAAGTACTCTAAAACAAAAGGTTTACAACTAAAGTTGTTTAATGAATTTATAGCATCAATGACAACAACAAAAACAATGACAATATGGCTAGTACTAGTAGGGGCTCTAAAACAGATCTGGCATTTAAAATCTGTCGCCGTTCCTGAGAACTCTGATTGTGTTGATGTCACCACCATCTGCATATGTCTATTTATGCCACTATACTGGTGTAGAGATTGTCAGTCCCTGAACTTTTGGATGATGTTGCTGTTACCCCTAAAGCGACCATCACATATCAGTGATTGCTCAATATATCACTCAGGCACAAGATAACGATATGCAGAAAACCCAAAGCCATCTGCTACTCCAAATGCTATGTTCTGAGGGAAGAAAGATTGATTTAGTCCAAGACCATTCAAGAGTTCATCAAGTAAATATTATTTAGGAAAAAATTGCTGATATGGCAACATTTTTCCAATTTTCTATTGTTTTTTCATCCATGTCAGCAAGGTCACTAAAAGTCACTAGCCCCAACATGATAATCCCTTAAAAATGAGAAAATGTGAGAAAAGGTCTTGTGAGGATTGATAATAAAACCAAAATTTTAATAAAGATTTGTAAGTGAGACATCAATCTATCTTTCATACTGCTGTTGCCAGGATAATATTTCATGTGATTAGATCTAGCCACAACTCTCCTCTGCACAAAAATTTACAGTAATTTTCTATTATCTAAAGAATAAAATTCAACTTTTTTTGATGGCTGTACAGCCTTCCAAAATCTGACACAATTTTATTCACCAATTTTATTATTGTAATCTAGAGTTCAAGAACAAGCAGTTGGTTTTTTTGTTTTGTTTTGTTTTGTTTTTAGTTTGAAAGGCTGATGTCTTTATTTTTTGCAAATTTTTTTATTATTCTAAAAGTTTACGAAACCAAACAATACAAGAATTCCCCATATACAAAGAAAAAGAAGATATTGTACCAATTAAATCATAAATCTATATGCTTGAATCATTTTTCTTAATATCTATATAATAAATCCTGTCCACAAATTCCCATTCCCTCCCTAGCTTCTCTGCATCTCAAAGGATTTCCCAAAGGGTAGCATCAGAGAGTCCAACATGTTCATACAAATTAATTCTTTCAGGGTTTACCTTTCTGTTCCCTTTCTGGAGATAACATTCACAGTTTATTCTTCCAGAATTAGTTCTGTGATTGTATGTAATATTCTCCTATTTCTATTCATTTTATTATTCATTGTATCTTATAGTTTTTCCATGTGTTTTTTTAATCAGTCTGTTTATTGTTTTTCATGGAGCAATGGTATTCTATCACAATCATATACCACAATTTGTTCAGCCATTCCATTCCCCAACTGAGGGACATCCCCTCATTTTCTAATTCTTTGCCACCAGAAGAGCCACTATAAACATTTTGGGATATATGGATTCTTTTCCTCTTTCCCTCATCCTTGGGAAACATACCCAGAGGTGGTATTTCTGTATCTAAGGGTATACACACTTTAAGAACTGGCGTTTCATGAGACACTCCTTTTTGGTGAAGTGAATAATTGATTACAAATGTGTCATGACTACCTGTGTGGCAAAGACAGTAAGAACTTGAGAGAGGTAAGCATCTTCCTTTGGTTTCTGATTTTGAAAGAGATTCTAGACATACAGTAGGGTCCCCATATACATGGAGGATACATTCTAAGTCCTCCCATGAATGGTGGAAGATGCAAACACCAGCTAATTCCATATATAATGTCATCATTGGTCATACAACTATGGAATAAAGTTTATTTTTTAATTTAATTTTATTGATTAAGAAAAATTTTCCATGGTTCCATGATTCATGTTCTTTCCCTTCCTTCCTCTCACTCCCCTCCCATAGCCAACGTGCAATTCTACTGGGTTTTACATGTGTCATTGATCAAGACCTACGTAATAAAGTTTAATTGATAAATTAAACACACAGTAAGACATTAGCAACATTAAATACAGTAATTATAAAATTACTCTCTTAGAATATTTACAAAAAACTGGACAGGAAGTGGTTGCACATTGGTATTTAATAGTTGTACAAGTCCTTGTATTTATTATATATTTTTCCATAGGAAACAATAAATTTGATGAATATGGAGAAGCACAAGAAAACATATGAGTTGAAATTTAAAAAAAAACAAAAAACAAAAAACGAGGCTACTCCTAGTACCTTGAACATGTGTAACACTCTCCCAGGTACAGGTCTCTGCTCATGCTCTCTTTCTTTATCACTTAAATTCCTTCCTGTATTTAAATCAATCAATCAATACAAATTTGTTAAAGGACTATTATATAACAGATAATGGTAGCAAAGTCATGCAACAGATCAAGCACTGGACTTGAAATCAGAATAACATGACTCATGAGTTCAAATGTGGCCTCAGTCACAAACTGTGTGCCACTGGGAGGTTAGTGAACCTTGTTTCCTTTGGTTCCCCATCTATAAAGTGAGTTAGGGAAGGAAATAGCCAACCACTAACCTTTTTCTAATAAACCCCAAATGGGATCATGACCCCAAATCACTGAACAACAACAGCAGCAAAATGTAGTTTCCTCCCATTGTTTGAAGGTTGATTCCATTTTTGAAATGTTAACATGGAAGTAAAAAGCACATTTAATTTTATATTATAGGTGACATTTATAAAGAAGGCAAGGGAGATTTATCCAATGCAAGTCAAATAAGTATAAGTAGACTTTCTAGACATTTCAGGAAAAGTTGTTCTCTCCTACCTACTAGAATTGTGTGAAAATAAACCTTACTGAGGTATTCTATTAACATTTTGGAGCTTCTGACTTCCTAGTGGCAACAGAGAAGTGATATCAAATGTAAGTAGATTAATACAATTCAATTCAACCCAACCTAACAAATATTTAAATTCTGCAACAAATTCAGCACCATGATAGATGCTATGAATATAAGCACAAACATGAAAAAGTCCCTGATTTCAAATAGCTTATATTTTATTTTGGGGAAAATATATAGTTTGTATAAGATACATCAGTCATTAAAGGTCATTAAAGGAGCATGACTCATTAAGACTAAAGGATCTTGGAAGAAGCCTCTAAAGAGAAGATTGCACCTGACCTGAGCCCTGAAGGAAATTTTAATTCAATTTAATGACCTTTTATCCAGTACCTTCTCCGTGCAAGGATTTTTCAAGTCCAAGAAAGCATACACTCAAAGCACGAGTTCTCTGTGGAATATATGGATGGAGAAGAGGGTGTCACCTTGAAGGAATAATAAGCAGTCCAAGTTAGCTGAAACAGGAAATAGAACAAATGAAGGAGAGTAATATGAATTAAGACTAAAGAACAGTGTATTAGAGTAAGTTGCAGAGGATCCTAAATGTCATGTTAAGTAGTTTACAAGTTGCAAATGTACTGGTGTGTCCTACTATAGTAGATGTTTAAAAGATGCTTGGTAATAGATAAATAGATGCTGTCACTGTTCAATTGTTCCCAACTCTTCATGACTCCATTTGGAATTTTCTTGGCAAAGATACAGAAGTGGTTTGTCATTTTCTTCTCTAGCTCCTTTTACAAATAAGGAAACTGAGGCAAAAGGTTTAAGTAACTTGCCTAGGGTCATACTGAAAGTGTCTGAGGCCAGATTTGAATTCAAGTTTTCTTATCTCCAGACCTGGAGTTCTATCCACTGAACCACCTAGCAACTCAGAAAAATAAATAGCTTGATCTTTTATCTTGGAGACAATAGAAAGCTACAATAGTTTTCGAGATTGAAAGTGACATATTCAGGTCCATGGCAGAAGGAGGGTTATTCTGTTAGCTCTGTAAAAGTTGAGTTGGGAAAGAGGGAGACTTGACCCAGAGACACACAAGAAGCTCCAGTCCAGAAATACAAAATCCTGCCCACCCATCATCACTTAAATAATGATCTCACTTTCATGGGGAGGACAGACTCCAAGAAAAGACAGGAAATTGAATCTTAACATTTAGTTTTATCCATGATAAATACTCAACTAGAAACCTGCTCCAGGAATTCGGACAAGTCTCTGAATACTGCAAGATGATTCGACATTTTCCTCAGATGAGTCTAGCTATGAGTCAACAGCCATACTATTTATAATGGAATCACAGCATGTGATGATAATGGCTTGTGCAACAGTTTCATTAAAATTGGTATCTCTGCTGGCAGCAATATCATCAAAGGAAAGAGCAACTCCAAAGCCCTAAAAATTGTTTGTATCTTTCTCAATACACAAACACACACATATGTATATGTATGGCCATTTGTGTGTAGAATGCACACATTTCTGCTCACATACACATATACATGCATGTTGATACTTTTGTGTATAATGGTGTTAAACTATAGCTTAAATGCAAGAATAATTTTAGTTTAATTGCTATGAATATATTTTATTTTTACCCAACCTATATTTCCAAATATATTCTTGCCCCTCTCCTATCTAGACAATCATTCCTTGTAATTTAAAAAAAAAAAAAAGAAAGAAAAGGAGAAAAGCAAAATGGTCGAAGGAAACTAACATTTTAAATAAAATCTTACATTATACATAGAATTCTATATACTGTGATAAGACTAATTTAAGCTGGGCTAAATTTTCCAAAAATACTCTCATGCTAAGTTAGCTTTTGTTTGTTCTTTTGTTTTTTCATTCAAAAGATATTTTGAATCTGAGTTGAAAGCTGGCCTCAGGTATGTCCTACTTGTGTGACCCTGGGCAAGTCCTTTAACCCCACTGCCTAGCCCTTACTGCTCTTATGCCATGGATCTGATATTTAGCATCAATTCTAAGACATAAGGTAAGGATTTAAAAAAATAAAAAAGATAATGAAACCATCCTTGAGACTTACATAGTCCAGGGAGCAAAGGTTTGAATCTTAGATATATCTTCCTGGTCTAAGGACAAAAGCTAGTGCACAAGGTGTCAGAAGGTCCTCCCTTGAGCTCCTAACCAGTAGACCAGCATGCCAAAAATAAAGGCAGAAAAGCTGTACTCAACTAAACCAATGTTTTTTTCCTTTATGAAAATGCCTTTTGAAACCACGAATAAGTAAACTTCCATTTGTTAGTGGTTTTAAGGTCCATTGGTGTCTCATTTAATTCTGAACCATCAGACTGGTCTGAATCATTCCCAGCCTATATATAGTACACAATCATAGTCTTCCCACATGTCTCTCAGAATATAATAGAGGGAGGCATATTTTCATTTGGGGATGGGGAAGGTGAGATAAACTTGGTCATTATAATTTCACAGCATTCAGTTTCATTTGTTTTGTTGTTCTTTCTAGGTACATTGTTGGAGTAATTTTTCACTGTTTAAATAATTCTCATTTCTTTGATTTCATCAACTCATATATCTTCTCATGCTTTCCCATATTCATCACATTCATCATTTCTTCTAAAAAAATAATTACCTAATAATTACCAGAATTTGTACAACCATTGAACACCAATATGCAACCGCTTCATGTCCAGTTCTTTGCTAATGCCTGAAAAAATAATGAAACACAAATTTTGATTGACTATTATTCCACCATAAGAAATGAAGAAATCAAAAATGAAAGGAATTGAACCAGAGGCTTAGTTTATATAGTGACTAAAACACTGCAAAGGAAAACTACTGATCAATGCAATGGTCAACTATAGTTCAATAAAAGCTAGGATAAATCAAGCTTTCCACTTCTTGACAGAGTAATGATGAGCTGGAGCTACAGAATGACACATATGGTTTCAACCTGGCCAGTGTGTTTTATTTGACTCTACTTTTTGGTTACAAGAGAGCTTTGTGCTTTTTTACTTTTTTCCTACAGACACAAAAAGTAAAGTACTGCCAAAATGAAAAGTCAGAAAGGAAAATCATTGAAACATGTAAAAATGTACAATAAAGAGCAAGAGGAAGTTGAGGCAGAGATCAAGACACTTTGGAACTGTCGTGTTAGATTTGTTACATTTTTAATGAAGAATTTTCTGAAATATTATAAATATTTTATGTATATGGAATATTTCTTCTTTTTTTAAACCCTGACCTTCCATCTTGGAGTCAATACTGTGTATTGGCTTCAAGGCAGAAGAGTGGTAAGGGCTAGGCTATGGGGGTTAAGTGACTTGCCCAGGGTCACACAGCTGGGAAGTGTCTGAGGCCAGGACCTCCTGTCTCTAGGTCTGGCTCTCAATCCACTAAGCTACCCAGCTGCCCCCTGAAATATTTCTTCTAACTTAGATTTCCTTGAGATACATTCCTATGGTGGGATCTGTGAGCAGAGACATTTTAGTTGCTTTCTTTAGCAAAATGATTCCTTCTCTAATATGGGGAAGGGAGGAGAGAGAGGAGTGAGTTACCTGGGAATTTAAAGTTACATACAAATAAATACATTTTAAAAATTTTAAATCATTTAAAACATGTACATGGTGATCTGTCCTCCAATCAGAAAGGTCCCAAGGACAGAGGATAATAATAAGGTGTGAGCAGCAAAGCTGGTGTGATTTTGTAGGATGATGGAAGAATGGAGAAATCTAAAGGAGTACAGCATGGTGGGAAATGAGGAGATAGCTGGTCTGGGTGTAAATAACAACTTTATCTGTACATTATTATCCTGTTCAGTTTCTATTCTTATACTCCCCAAGGTTCTAGCCAATATGCTAAAGGACATCTTATTGTTTCTTTACAGTTTCATAGATATTAGTACAGCCTTTATTCTTTGTACATGGACAGCCAACCCCCTTTTTTTCTGATCATGCTTGCTATCAATGGTTTTGTTTTGTTTTCTGTAATATCACGTCTTGTGTGTGAGTCATCATTGGCAATAAGCTGACTGAGACCCACTATTGGTACCTTATATGTTTTCCAGGCCATCTTCCCATCAAGAAAAATAATCTACAAAACTCCTGTGGTTCTCAATAATGTGTTTTGTTAATAGTTCATCAGACACATTGGAGTGCAATAGGGTATTCCAACAGGTTCTAAAAGACCAAATTTATCCCCATCAAGAGGTTAGCGTTCCAGTTTCTTTTATTTCTGGCTTGAGATTATGTGGATGACACATTTTTGACTGTCCTATTGTGGTTGCTGACTTTAGATTGTACCTGAGTGGTATTTGATGCCCAGATTCTTGTCACATTCTCCATGACAGATCCTAGGCAGTCCAATCATAGCCCTCCAATCTTAATGCACTCACTCAAAAGGACACACGTCCATCCTTCAATGCTATGCTCCAGGCAGCTGCTGCTTCTAGCTAAAATGCAGACAGATTGACATGACAGCTTACCCTTCAGTTACATCCTTAGGAGGATTAACTGGCCTTCTCTCCCATCCCCCTTCACAGAAAAATGATAAACAAACAGTTCTAACTGGCTGTCAGGGGCCTTCCTATTTCCCCTACCCAAGGCTCTAGAGTCACAGTCATATAAAAAAAGAATTTGGTTTAAAGAAAAATGAGACACTTTCTAGGACATGTGATTGTTTTAAAATGTTTATTTCATATCTCTTCCTCTTAATGGCAGATGAAAAGTTAATGAAGCTTTTGATAAGAAGGTGGGATGTGAAATCCGAGAAAGCCCCAAAGGAGTTTCTATAATAATATTTCTATGCCAAGTACTGAACTCTAGTGTAAGGATAAAATCAGATTTTTCAGTACTTACAGAAAAGCATAGATCTGGAGCTGAAAAGCATATAGGAGATCATCTATTCTAAGTATGTTTTCTAGAACAAGGAAAGTAAAGCTGGGCAGGAGATGATTGGTCTCAAATAAACATCAGAAATAACATTTGAACATGACTCCATTGACTCCAGAGGGAATGCTTACGGATCCACAGCTCAAGTATAAGATGAATGACCCATTTAAAAATTTGTAGAGAAGATTTGCTAACTGAAGAAATTCTGAATGGATTCCAAGTTAAAATATTTTAAAGCAGAGGGAACCTAGGTGCCTCAGTGGAGAGTCAAGCCTGGAGAAGGGAGGTCTTAGGTTCAAATCTTAGATAGTTCCTCTCTGTGTGATCCCAGCAAGTCATTTAACCCCAATACCTAGCATATACTACTCTTCTACCTTAGAACCAATATATTATATTGATTCTAAAATGGAAGGTAAGGGTTTTAAACATATATGATATATTTATAATCCTTACCTTCTGTCTTATAATCAATACTGGGTACTGGTTCTAAGGCAAAAGAGTGGTAAGGACTAGGCAATGGGGGTTAAGTGATTTGCCCAGGGTCACACAGCTAAGAAGTATCTGAGGTCACATTTGAACCCAGGATCTCCCATCTCTGTGACTGGCTCTCAATCCACTGAGCCACCTTGCTGTCCCCTCTATATTAATTTTTATCAAATGTATGTAATATCATATGGTTTTCCCATTTCTCACTACTTTATAATATTGGAAGGGAATTTCTCTTTCCATTATGTTGCTTTGTTTGATATCATCAATCAGTGACCTGAAGGTGATTTTCCACTGAGATGTGCAGGTATAGACAAATTTTCAGAGAAAGGAAGTTGAAACCAATGAGATGAGAAACTAATTCCACAGGCACTACCCCACTGAGTGGTGCCAGGAAAATTAAGAAACTATGATTGGTTCTTGAGATGTGAGATGTGAGAACTAGTGGGTGGAGAAAACTGTTTATAAGGTCAGACTAGGAGGTCTTCTGTATCTTCTTCTGACTAGAGCTTAGAACCTGAAGGAACCCTTGTCAGTGAGTATAGTAAAAATTGGTGTTTCTTTTCCACTTAAATTGGCCAACTAGTTGTTCCTCACTTTGAGATTTTTGCTCATTCCATGTCTGGGATGTCCTCCTAATTCACCACTATTTGCTCAGTCTTTAGCTTCCTTTCAAGTATAGCTCAGATACCACCTCATACAGGAGGTTTTTATTAATTCCCCCTACACACTTTTATTGTTCTCTTCATCTAAAAATGAAGGCTTACGTCAGAGGAGGAGCTATGTGATGGAGCAAGGGAAAGCTCAATGAAGATAGTGATAAGATTTGGCATCTGGCTATATAAAGGAAGAATGAGAAAGAGTGAAGATTCAAGACTAATTTGAGGATTGCAAATCTTGGTAATCAGAAGCATTATGGGGCCCTGAATAGAAACAGAAATTCACAAGATCAGAAGAACTTTAAGTATAATTTAATGCCCTCATTTTACTAATAAGGAAACTGAGAGCCAGAAAGTTTAAAGGACATTATTAAAGTCACACAGTTATCAAATGTCAAGGTGCTTAGAGAACCTAGGTCCTCTGAATCTCAAATTACCACTATTCCTATTGCTTCACACTTTATGACCCAATTCATCCAATGGTCTAATAAGGAAGGGGATGGTAAGCTTCTGCCTTTAAGGTGTATTTAGAATTTTCTGACAGAAAAAATACCCTTCCCTAGCCACCACACCCTGCTCACTAATATACTCCCATATCTATCCTTCTTGGGCACCCATCGAAGTCTTTCTTCTTCTCACATCAATCACTGAGTATTATTTTGGGGGGGCATCCGTGAATTTACATTATATCTTCCTATTATGAGGGTTCTTAGCCTTTCTGGCATCAGAGATCCTCTGGCAGTCTGGTGAAACCTATAGACACCCTTCCTTTTTGTTTTCTTTTGAAACCCTTATGCCCCATCTTGGAATCAATGCTGCATATTGGTTCCAAAGCAAAAGAGTGGTAAGGGCGAGGCAATGGGAGTTAAATGATTTGATTAGGGTTACACAGCTAGGAAGTATCTGAGACCAGCTTTTCTTATCTCCAGGCCTGGCTTTCAATCCATTGAGCCACCTGTACTATAGATTCCTTTCTAATTATTTTAAATGGATAAAATACAATCCATAGACTTACAACGAAAAATAATTATTTTTCCCCATCCAAACTCATAGATCCTATGAAATTTGTACATGGATCCAAGGTTAAGAACCCTTCAAGAACGTTATAAATCCCTGGAGAACAGGAACTATTTTCACTTTTTCTTATTTTCAATTACTTTATTTGAGGTGTCAAACTTCCTGATACATAATGCTTAATAAATGATTCACAATTGATTGATATCATTGACATGATCATTCCCTCCTAATATATCAGGAAAAAATAGAATACCCAAGACAAAGAATGAATGTCATTATCTCATGCTAAATCACATGACTGAGGTAGAAAGGGAATTAATGTAATATGGGGCATCCTATGGCTTATGCAGAAAGAGGAGTCTATGTCAACAGACTAAAAACAAATATTTATTAAGCATTTCCTTTTTGGAAATATAAAGAAAGACAAAGAAAGGCCATATATGTTCCTTCCAGGGTCTTCACTCAAGGCAGAGATAGACACAAAGGAAGAGGGAGAGAGAGAAAGAAGTGGCAACTTTGGATTTACCTTTTAAAGCTAATTGAGTAGCCAATTTCTTTTATAAGAGACAGTCATTTTAAACAGAGCACAAATTATGGTGACCAAAGAACCAAGCAAGAGTTTCTGGTTGCACAGGTTGCACATTTATTTATTCTTTTGGTTTATTTATTTGCTTTTCTCTTTAACAGATCAAAACACAAGTAGTCAACCAATACAGGTTTATTCCCATGCACTCTTTGTAAGATGGCCATTATTACATTCACCCCTTCCATTATTTTGGGGACCAACTTGTGACCCTTTGAACTTCTGTCCCCACTATGCTAGCTACCATAATCTTCTCACTCTGGAAGATTACTCCACCTCTAAAGCTCTTCTTGCAATTTGTCAGTTCTTCCCAATATTTCCATTTTAAGGAAAATGACCAGGCCAGTCATCTTCACTCCTTCATTTCCCTCTGTTTTTGGTTTCTGATCTCTCTGGGCTTCCTTCTCCACCATGTCCTCAAGTAGTTATTTCTCCACTTCCTCAAGTTTTTCAATTTCCATTAATAATGTCTTGCCGGCCCCCCAACTCCCTTTGAATCTAAGATCTTTAAGGGCTGGCAGTGTTTTTCTTTTTGCTTGGATTTCTATTCCAGCATTTAACATAATGTCTGGAACATAATAAATGCTTCATGTTGGTTTATATTTGTTTTCTGAATGTTCCCAATACCGTAATGATAAAAATCTAATTCTGGACTTTTTTCCCCCTTCGATTTTTAGCTTGTCATTTGGAGGAGTTATAAAATGAAGAAAGTGGATACTTTTGTGAATAGATACATCCATCTATAAATACCTTCTCAAAATGTAGGTCAGATATTTCATTTGTTAAAAAATATATTGTTTTAATAGATAGAAAAGTGAACATAAGAAATTTAGTTTTCTAGTAATGTTAATGTCATTCGAGGGTAACTCACTTAACTATTTTATATATTAGTCTCTGTCTTTTAAAAAGGAAAGCTCTAAGCACATATTAGGAAGTTCAAATAGAAAGTATAATAAAAGTCAGAAAATAGCCTTTTGGTCTCAGTCTGACATTAGGGTAACATAATCATTCATTTTATTTTTTTTATTTTTTTTTATTTTTATCCTGGGACTCCATTTTAGGAGCATAGGGCCACAACCAGTAGGCAATGGGTCACACAATCGCTCAGGGTCACCCAGCTGGGAAGTGTCTGAGCCTGGATTTGAACCTAGGACCTTTTGTCTCTAGGCCTGGCTCTCAATCCACTGAGCTAGCCCAGCTGCCCCTACTTTAGGTAGCAGTTTCTTTAGCAGATGTAGTTTTTACAGGGTGGGGTTGCTAGCCCCACGTCCAATCCTCCTCCTTTTTCATCCCGGCTAGGGACCATCCTTGGCCCAGTAGTGGTAAGGGTGGGCAATAGGGGTCAAGTGACTTGCCCAAGGTCACACAGCTGGAAGTGTCCCAGGCTGGACTTGAATCTAGGACCTCCAGTCTCTAGGCCTGGCTCTCAATCCACTGAGCCACCCAGCTGCCCCAACATAATCATAACAAGGATAAAATGTCTAAAAGGAGATAAAGGAAAAATGAAAGAAAAACTAATATTCTCTTAATTGTACCTTATTGAAATATGTTCCAAGGTTACAATAGGTCTTTTAATTTTATTTTTCCTTTCCTTCTTACTGTCTGCTTTGATAAGGCTGTAATTTGAGAAAATTACAAATTTCTAAGGGGAAAATAAAACTGGGGAGCAAAAGATGGATCTTGCTGAAGTATGAACGTTTATTTTCATCTTTCTATCATTGTAGTTGTTGCTTAAGGAAATTTATCACAACAATTAATAATCCTAGAAAATGAACATTTTATGGTAATGGAGCCAGTGTTATCCATATGAAAAAAAAATTCCTTGGAAATTTCATACAGGGGAAAATTAATTCTGGTGTAGTTGAAAAGATTCTCCACCCGTTGCTTTTCCTTATAAGTGCTGAATTTGGACCACTGGAAAAATTCTTCAGTGGTAGATCTTGCCTTGGAGTTAACAGGTGTCTATCTATTGTAGTGTGTTTCATTCAATTAAAAAGAACATTTACTGAGTACCTACTAAGCATCAGGTATCATATTAAGCTCTGGAATATGAAAGAGAGAGAGAGAGAGAGAGAGAGAGAGAGAGAGAGAGAGAGAGAGAGAGAGAGAGAGAGAGA
>NC_058134.1:260620280-260641154 GCF_016433145.1 Gracilinanus agilis | reverse complement strand
GGAAGGAAGGAAGGAAGGAAAGAAAGGAGGGATGAAAGGAGGGAGGGAGGAAGGAAAAAAGGAGGGAAAGAGAGAAAAAATAAGAAAGTTGGGACAAAGGGAGGGGGAGGAAAAGAAAGAGGTGGAAAGGGGGAACATGAGAGAGGGAAGAAAGGAGGTTGGTAAATTAAAATATAAAGCTTCTGGATGTCCCATTTATACCTTGTCCCTCACTAGGCCCTCAGATAACTTTCCTCATTCCCCATGGATCAGGGTTTCTCTTTGTCACAATTCCTAGTTGAATTTGCCTGAAATGATTGACTTTATTGTATGGTTCATGCAGTTTTCCCTGGACAATTTTATGAATGTTGTCCCATATGTCTAAAAATGCTAATTTTGACTCTGTAGGACCATAAGCTTTAAGAATGAAGGAATTATTCTGTTTTACTATGTCCGGTCCAGTGTCCTGGGGAGCTGGGAGCATACTAAATAATTACTATACTAATTATGAGGTTTAAGTTGCACCAGAAGAGATTTAGAAAAGCTAAATGAGAAACACATATTGAGGATGGAAATAATAATAACCAATAATAATGAAGCCAATGGAAACTCATTCCTCAAAGTTGTCAAAATAGTATAGTCCCCCTCAATATTTTTATCATTTATAAACTACCCATATGCTATGTAAAAGGCACAGTTGTGCATGAAGAAAATGCATACACATGCACATATATGTGTATATATTTGTGTTTGTGTATTAGATCAGTTTAGCTCCTGAATCAGAAGACTATGATTTCCTCTTTCTTTTCCTTCCATCCACTCTTCCACAACCCTGATGATTCTTCAGTTGAACACAGTCTTGGGCGAGAGGTTCCAATATTTGTAAGTTTGATTCTTTATCTTTGAATGTTTTGGTACCTGCCTTTTTCAAATAATACGTAGTTTCATACATTTTCATAAATATATCCTGTAATAGAAGAACCTACAGATAGTAGATAAGGGGAGGACTAGGAGAAAGAGAGAGAGAGAGAGAGAGAGAGAGAGAGAGAGAGAGAGAGAGAGAGAGAGAGAGATTCTACACAAATCCACATGAAATTATTTCTAATGGCTGAAAGGATGAAATAATTTGCTCTCATGGAAGAAAAATAACATGGAAAAAATTCAATTTTATGTCCAATACCTTTTTTTTCAGAGCTTTCTTGTTTTAGGCAGATGCTAATATTTTCTTTTCTCTTTAGTAATTTCTCAATTGCTACACATTATCTTAGAGGTAAATAAAGGGCACCATGGATATTGAAAACTAGATCTGGAGTCAGAAAGAATAAAGTTCAAATCTCATCTTCTATATGTAATAACGTGATTCTGTGCAAGAAACTTAATCTTTGCCTTACTCAGTTTTCCAATTACAAAATGGGGATAATAATAACATCTACCTCCTAGAATTTTGAGGATTAAATAATAAACTTCCATAGTGCCCTGAAAACCTTAAAAAGCTGCATAAACAAATTACTTTTTTATCCTTTATTCAATAGATTGCTATATGAAAGGCACTAGAAAAATATATACACATATACATATGTATATACATATAGTGTGTATACATATACATATACACATGTATATACATATAGTTTGGGTGTATGGATTTATACACACATAAAATGAGATAGCTAAGTGGCATTATGGATAGAGCAAAGAGTCTGCATCAGGAAGATATGAGTTCATATTTGACTTCGAACACTAGCTGTATGACTCTGAGCAAATTACTTAGCCTGTTTATTTTATTTCCAAATGCGTAAAAGGAATAAACACTGATTAAGGAAATTGCAGTATCTCTACTGAGAAATGCCCACTGTCAAAGTTTATGGGGTCAGATAGAAATTGGATATGACTGAACACTGAACAATAATCAAAAATAAATAAATCATTGAACATTTGCTGTTCTCAAAAATCAGGTAGTTGGTTGAGCTCTATGAGAGATCACTGAAGATACATTTTCTATCTTGGCCTATTCTCCAAATTTTGAAAACCTAGTAAATGTTGTAGATAACACCTTGAACCTTAATGAGTTTAAAGGGTTTTCTGTTCTTTTCAATCTGTGGAATTATGGTAGTAATACCATTTTATTCATAAAAATGCTATTGTACTTGATACCAACTTGACTTAGAATGTTTGGAAATGTTTTAGAAACTGATGGAAGTGTCTCTTGACTCATTTTATAATAAAGATGTACGGATTTCCAGTGTAACAGTTGAGTTTGTCTAATATATGAAAGATATTTTGTTTCCAAATATTCAGATAACATCTCCACTTTTAGTCTTCAGAAGTTGGCAAATGATTTATTTTTTCAAATTAAAATTAATTCATGAAGTAACTACAAGCTTGTGGGTCTAAAAATGATATTTTTACTTTTTCACTATGTAAATATTAGTTTCTCATTGTTTTATTTGTAAAGTAAAAGTAAAAGTCAATAGGTTTCATTATAGTCTACAAAAGTACTTTGAACTAATGAGGGAAATATAAAAACCACCACCATCATTATTTTTCTTAGCCTGAACTCTTTGGATCATGGATCTAGAGCTAGAATGAATATAGAATGTTTTTAAGAACAAACCTTTGTTCTTGATGAAAAAATCACAGTATAAAGAAGTGAAGTGACTTAGCTAGGGTCACCAAGTCAATATAAGTTAGATTTAAGTCTTGAAGTTAGACCCTCTTGACTCACAGAAGATCTCTTTATCACCCTTTTCCACTACACACACTGCCAGCAACCCCCAGGCTCATATGTTAATTCTAGATTCAAAAATTTATAAATAATAAATAAATTCATTTGCAGCATCTATCAATAAGTCCTTGATTTTTTATGGCAAATTGGCCTCATAAAGGGATCTGGTAAGGTCAGATAATTAATTGTACCAGAAGCCCCACAAGTATACACAAGGTGAAGTTTACCTATGGAAATTTCTGAGCAGGAAAACTCCATTAACCAGGTTAGGCTTCTATAGTTTGTCTTAATTTCCAGTCTTGCCTGTTGGCTATACTGCCTGTCTTGTCTATTTCTTTATCTCTTGTGCCTGAATAGTCAAATGTTGAATTCTGGAATTCCAGATGGTTAGCAGCAAAGGTTTAGAATTTAGATTCAGAAGTCAAAAACAAGGGTTAGGAAGAAAAATTCTGAGGTCTTTGGCAGAAGAGCCTGCTCTATCCCTCCATTTTTGGGGTGAATACATGGAATGACTAGTTATATTCCAAACGTTGTGTCATTTCTCCTCATTTTCCCACAGGCGAATGAGGAAGATGGTTGTCTATATTTTGTGTCATTACTGTAGACGTGACTACCCTTCCTGTCTGAATTCATGGGTAGAATGTTCTGCTAGGATTATAAACTACTTTTAGTGGTCAGTAATCAATTTTGGGATCCCTCATAGCCACGTTTTCTTAAAGAAACCAAATCTGACATAAATGTCAAAAGAGGGATCTGAATTTTTTTCAAGGAGTAGAGGGGGTGGGGTCTCTTATGTTAAATTATCTGCCATTTGTAATTATTTTACTGTTTTGACTACTGTATAGTCCTGGTTTGATCTAGTTAAAATCTGACATAAATCTCATCCTTGCCTTGAGTAGTAAATGACTTGGTAATTATTATGAGGCAATTCCCTATACATTTAGAAATTAAATTATTTCTGGTTAAATCTATTACTGATATGGGAGCCCCAGTCTGATAAAACTTAGAAAAAAAGTGAATTGTAGAAAGGCCTGAAATACAACATTCTAGTGTCTATAAGGATCTTTTGAAATTGAAATCTTGCAATGATTAAGTTAAGTTAGTTCCTGAAGGGTCTTAACCAAATTAGCTTGGATTGTCTGAGGTTAATACAATTCTCATGCTGATCTCAGTTTCCAGTAACACCAGGATTTCTGAAGTCTCCTTGGTTAAACTTTTTGGTGGGATATTTTGAGAACTCTTTTATTAATTTTCTCTCATCAATCTCTATTTTTTCCCAATGAAGAAGATCCTGTATTTGAAATCCTGAGATTTTTTTTATTTAACTTCTGTTCTGGTCATTGATTCCTTTCTTCAATACCATTTCCCTATCTCTACATGGCCCGTATTTATGCTAAATTGGCAAGCATGTTGTTTTCTTTCTCCACGGGCAGAAAAGTTTCAAGTTCAGTGTTTCCTTGAATGTGTGTTTTAAAAAAATTAGTTTAGGGATTTATTCTTTGCTTATTCCTGAGAAATAATTGGAGCACACATCCAATATGTCTTTTATTCTTGCCAAAATACAGTGTATTTTTGGAACATGGGACTAGGAGACAAAAGATATTTTGACATAACTTTGGAAGGTTGTAGGATCCCAGAAGACCTCAACATTAGCAAACTTATTTAGTTTGCTGTATGCTAATCTTTTTTCACAAAATACTTCCTTCTGGTTAACATGAAATTATATATCAACAGACAGGGAAATCTCAATTTATTTCACCTTAATATGATAGTAAGGTCATACAACGTTTCCAATTATTTTTACATTACTTATTGTTGCTAAGCTACTTTGTATGTCATATTTTTCAGCCCTAGAGTAAAACTACCAAGAGCATTCTCTGTATCATTTTCTTATTTTTTTCTTTGTAATTCTCCCTACCCACAATGATATGTGACTTGTCCTCTCCTACCGATGGAGCTAGTAGGGTAGAGTGGAAAGAGAATTAGATCTAGAGTCAAAAGACCTGGGTTCAAATCTTCTCTTTAATGTAACTTTGGGCTAGGTGCTTACCCACCCTTTGCCTTAGTTTCCTCCTCTGTAAAATAAAGAGATAAGAAGAGAAGGTCTCTCAGGTCCCTTACAGTTATAGATCTATTTTCTCTGCCAATGCACTGTTTTCTTTTTTTCATTCAGGATATTTTTTTTACATTATATTATTAATTTTCAGTTGAACTCATTCTATAAATGAATAGGGACTTATTTCCCCATTAGAATACATACTTTTTATGTGTGAGGGTTATATAATCCATTGTATTTGAATCTTTAGTCAAAGCATATAATAGGAAGTAACTAAAAGCTTGTTTATTCATTAATTAATCAAAATTGACTTTTACATGTCAAAATTATATAAAATGTTTTATGTGAATTATTTCATTTGATTACCATACTCTGACTGAATCATAATGACTGCTTTTTATCCCCATTTTGTAGAAGATGGGGGAGATAAACTGAAGTTTGGAGAAAAGAAAGAATTTATTCATCATCATAGTCTAACAAGAATTAGAAATGGGATTAAAATACGTCTCTTCTGACTCTTTCCCTATGTGAAACCAAAATGAAAAAAAGAATTCCCTAAAATCTGCATCCCCAAGAGAAACCTGTTTCCTGAAGTTATTTTAAACATAAAAGATGAAATAAATATAACATGGTTCTGTGGTTCCATGAATTTTGCATAAAATATGTACATAACATTACCTTACTATTCACTTGCTCTGATGATGTCACATGGTCACAATAATCTCTTGGCTGTACTCCACAGAATACAGATCTCAGTGCCATTAATGAGCTAGGATTCCTATCCATTTTGAAAAGTTCATCTTCCTTCATTTCATGCTAATTATGTGAACAGACCAACGATCATCATGGTACCTTGGCACAAGAGAAGAAAACATGAATTATTTCCATGAATCAATCAACCAACAAGGATTTATTAAGGCATAAAATTTGTGAGGCACTGCCCTAAGATGAGACACTAAGGAAACAAACAGACATGCACATTCTAATGATGGAAATAATGCATTGATCCATCTCCTGATATAGCCTCTTTATTGGAACACAGTCAATGTCAGCATTCCCTTGAATTTCCACTTATATAAAGGGGATTTCTCTCCACTCTCCTCCTTCAGCATTCTGTTGCATCAAGAACATGAAAATCAACTTCAAGTCCCTGGCTTCTGCTTTATTTTTTGTTTCTTTTCTGAGCATTTATCAACAAAGGACAAATGTGAGAAATTAACTTTCTGTCCCTTTTGATTACCTAGTGTAGTAGGAATTTTTGCTTATTTGTTTATTTTCATAAAAGTTTATTATATGGAGCTCAGGACCATTCATTCTACAATTTTTGGTTGGAAAAAAAGCCTGTCATCTGTTAATATTAATCTCATTTTACCAAAGTCTCTTCTATGGATTGTGAAATTTTACTTGAGGCCTGAAACATTCCTTAGATTAGATGCCAGAAAAACAATGTCAACTGACTGATTGCTCAAAAACACGTAAATCTTCACACTTCAGTCAGTCAATCTGTGAACCCTCTAAATGTGATCTAGCCCATAATCTGACTTAGTTTACCAGTAGTCTGTTTAACTAGGTTTGTTTTTTGTAAGAAATATTGACTTTGCTTAGCTTTCAACTTTTATGACATTGAAAGAATGAGATTCCGAATTTTTCTTTTCTTTTCTTTTTATGGCCTATTAGGAATGCAATATGTAAAAGAATTATTTCTCTGTCACTCTGACATAATTTTATCTAGAAGGGACCTTGTTAGAATCTTAATGTCCATTCAGATTTATTGTTGGTCTGAGATTTGAACCTATGCTTAAGCATAATAAATCCTAGGTTTTTCTTACCTCTATAATTTCTATGTTGGCAGATTTATTTGAGCAGCTATTACCTACCACATGAACTCAAAGAGGGGATATTTCTTCCATATCTCTAGTGAATTCACAAGGTTGGAAGTTACTGAGTTGGAGGGAAGCTGCCCTGTGGAAAGTCTTCTCCACAAAACCTTCTCAGAAAAGAAAGACACTGAAAGACACAGGAGGATTCTGATAATTAAAGGACTAAAGAGGCTTATCTGACTGGTCAAAAATATCTCAAATTGTTTTTTTTTAATTTAGATAATACATATCCAACATGATTCAAAATCTATTCAATTATCCTACAAACCTGCCTTTGGCTCCTAGGAGAGTATAATAGGTGATGGACTATTATTCCATGTTTTAAGTATTCATTAGTGTTCTTATTAATCTTTTTGTGTTTTGAGATTTCTTTTGTAGTAGAGGAAATAAATCATTTCTTATACATGGTATCTGTTTTATACATTGTATACTCTTTTTGTAGAAGCACCCTCTTACTCTATTTTAGTCTCCCCCAGAAGTGAACCATAAGGTGCTTAAGTCCCAAGGCAGAGCTCCTTCTGGACATCTGCCCCCAGGACATAGCTAACATAAGGGCATGGCAGATGAGTGTTTGTAGGAAGCAGGGAAAGAATTCTTAGGTAGTAGGGAGATATTGAAAGAAGGATATTTGATTCAGGCTACTTATAGGGGAGATGTCCTTGAGAAGGAGGATTAAAACAGAGCTATCTTAAAGAAAGACATTGTGGGGCAGGGTTAAAGGGAAAAGGATGATATTAAAGGGTTCTGAGATAAGCATGAGAGAAAAGGGAGCTCATCGAGAATGACCTCAGTATGAAGAAAGGTCCTCAGCTGAAAGGATGGGAGAAGAAAGTGTTAAAGGAAGCATGCTTGAAAGAAGGGAAAGTTTAGAACAACTAGTGTGGTGAGACAGAAAATTAGAGACTGGTAAAAGAGTTGCTGTGCTGTAGTAAGGTAAATTGAAATAGAAATCTGAGAAGTCAGTTTCTAATCATTCTAACATTCAACCAATTTACTTTTATAGAACAAATACTGATTGAATTTAAAATATATAGATTTTAGGGGAGTTGGTGGTAACTCCTGTTAATGCTATAATTTTCAGTGCAGTTCTGCTTTGGTTTGAACTCCAGGCAACATGCTACTCCACCAGATAAACTCTTTGCCTGAAATTTCATAATCAAACTCAATTTTGGTTACATTCTGGTAAAGCTATCTTAGCAGATGGACTAAACCATGTTGAGGGTAATCAATAATCTTCAAATTCATTAACGACTTGGGGAAAGGGAACATGTGAAGACTTCTACCACTGGAACAGGCTGATGAAAATAATTTGTTCCATGAAGATAGCTGAAGTAGGTGCTGTGGAGCATTTTAGAGCTTGGTCAGACATCAAAGATACCAAGATCATCCACTGAATCCTGTGCCATCACCAGCTGTCTTGACTTTTGTTTTGCCAAAGGAGTTTGATGATTCTGGAAGACAGAATGAAGCTGATGGTTTGGTACAACTCTGCCTTACTTAAATTCAATTTGCTTGCAAGTCCAGACATAACTCCATGATGTCTTTGGTCCTCTTCAAAAATGAAGGTCCAACAACAGCCTGACTCATAGTAGGTACTTAGTAAATAAATGTTTATTGATGTGAATTGAATTCTGTAACCTTGAGAAATTCTGAAGACAAGGTAAAATAAAAGGTTTCCTTTGGTTTCAGATATCTCATCTCTGGGTATTCTTTTTTTGTCATTCATACCTGGAAGATTCTCCTTATTCATCTTATTCTCCTGGTTCCCCTGGCTTCTTAAAGTCTTAGCTAAAAACTTAATTTTCTACCAGAGGTCTTTCTTGAATTCTTTTAACTCCAGAACCTTTGATGAGATTGATTATTGGTTATTTCCAATTTATCCTGTATATAACATCTAGGCACATAATTTTTTATATGTTGTCCCCCATTTGACTATGAACTTCTTGAAAGCATGAGCTACCTTTGCCTTTTCCCCTCTTTACCCTGTAGCACAGAGCCTATTTTTTGATGTTTAAAAATGACAACTAACTGACCAAGTTCCCAAACCCTCTGTCACCATCCCTTTGTTTATACTTATTTGTTGTATAACATTCAAGTATTATATCATATCAAGAAATGCCTGATATGTATTTAGCAATTAGAAAAATAGTAATTTTGTATCTGTCATCCTTTCACATTTTCCATTTAAGCTTTAAACATTTCCATTTTGGCAATTCTGTCCTTTTCTGAGACTTCATTTTGGTCTTCCCTATTGCCAAAGTAGTTGTCCAGAGTCAGGTTTTGTGTCTTTTTTTTTTTTTTGAGACCTAGCCAATTTGTTGAAGTTCAACTTGACTACTCGGATAGAAGGTGTGTTGTCCTCAGCTTGTGCTGTGATCTGTTCTGGTACCTGAGTTTGGCTTGGCTGGCTTGTGGATCCTGTAGTCAGCACTCTGTGGGCATTAGCCTGACTAACCTACTGAGAGGAGGCATGTAACTGTTCTTTCTAGATGGTGCTGGATCACATTTGGTTCCACCTTCTTCCACCACAGCTGAACTATGTTGGGCTGAACTCCTCCCAGTGCCAACTATAGAGGGTCACTCAAGGCTCCACTATGGCTGCGACTGTACTCTTCCCACTGATGCCTGCAATGCATCATGTTGTTTTTTATTCTTCCTTGCTGAGGTTGGACTGAACCTCTATGTGTTCTTCCCCTTGCTCTTGTACTGGGCGGCAATTGAGTTTCACTTCAGCATGTTGGACCACATTCTCTCCTTCTACTGCAGCAAAAGTGGGTCCTCCTTGCTGCCAGCCCATGCTATCCTAGGCAGGAAAATAGTTTCACCGTGCATTCTGTTGGGTCCACCACTGTATTTTTGTGATTGCTTGGAGGTGGGTTTGGCAAGTTCAGAGAATTACTTACTCTTCCATCTTAGCTCCTGGAAGTAGAGCAGCAAGTTCACTATAAAGTCATTTTTCCCAACATGAAGAAGCTAATCCTTCATCAACCACTCAATCAATTGCAGAGATTATTCCCTGACAGAAAAAAAGTTCATGCATATAATATTTCTCTGACCTGGCTAAAAGAAGTTTCTACCTATGAGTGAAACCATGACATTATAAGTTCTCCCAAAAGAGGAGATTACTGTGTTGCTATAATAAAATTATTTTTTGGTATTAGGTTGTCATTCCTGTGTAAATTTTGTTCCCTATAATCCTAAATTTAAACCCTCCATCTGTTATTTGCTGGCAAGTGACAATTTCCCTTGTCCTCAGTTTCCTCATTTATGAAATAAAAGAGATGAACTAGAAAGTGTGAAAGGAAATTCTTGGTTCTCTTTGCCTATTATGAGTTTATACTTGTAAAAAGGGAAGTCCACAAACTCTCACTGCAGGAGTTAAACCTCCAAAAGGAAGACATTCCTACTTAACCTTAAGTGGAGGAAGGTCTGCAAATGATATGCTTAACTGGGTGACAACTCAGAAATGTGTGAATCCAAACTGAGTGACAACTCAGAAATGTGTGAATCACCACCTTCAGAGGTTAGAAGTTGATTGCATAGACACTGCACCCTGGGCAGTGCTAGACAATTTGACTACTATAAAAGACCCTGAATTTCTGAGGCTAGGGGAGTAGACTCCAAAAAGAGAGTCACCTCCAAGAAGGAAGTTGGCTTCAAGAAGAAGGCTGGCTCAAGCAAGAAAATCAGCCTCAGGAGTCACTTTGAGCTCAAGTCATTGTCTTGATCTGCCTCTTGGAAGGAACTTGGGTGAGTGGATAACTGGTTTTTCCCTTCTTGTCTTCTGGAGAGAGTTTAATTCTGGTTGAAGGTTAACAAGCCCTGGCTGAGCCAAGAACTGGAATAATATTTAGTTAGATAGATTAATGTCTTCTCTACCCTTTTGTATTACTCTGCTTTCACACTTTCCACCTCTTTTGTAAATAAAAGACTTATAATTTTCATATATTTAGCCAAACTACTAATTTTAACACTTACGACAGTATCTAAATGTACTTTCAACTCAAGAACAACGAATTCTTCTATAGCATAGAAAAGTCCCACTACTTACTTTCTCATTTGCAAGGAAAATCAAACCCAGACATATACACTACCAGTTTTATATTGAGTTGTTATGACTATGATTTCTATTTTCATCCATTCTTTATAGTTTATAAAAAGAAAAGTGGGTTTTGTTGTGTTCCCCTCCCCCAACAAAAATTACAAGTGTGAAAATAGATGATTTTAATAGCTTTCATGTTGAAGTGACTCAGATATTGCTTCATTTTAAAAATACATATGCAAATGTGAATTCATATAAGAACTTTTTCCCACAGCATATTCCATTAAGAATATATATTCAGAGGCAAATTAAAAACATTATAAAATAGTATTATCATGGTTTTCTTTGAAAATGTTGCTTCAGATAAAAGAGTTTTAAAACATTCTAGCTATGACAGTGCCTATCAAAATAACCAATGTGAAAAAGGAAATGAATACTCTCAGTGCTTGTCAACTAATCAATTTTACTTTTTCTTTTTTTACTGATTTTGATTGATTTTCAAAAGTATATCCTGATATTCATTTGTTCACTTAATTTAAAATAAAATATTATATCATAATATTTCATTGGGAACATCTACTAATATATTTTTCTGGGGACTTGGATGCTTAGATGAATCTCTGTCCTCCCTTATGTAAATATTTCCTTCATGGGAGCACATTATAACTCATGCAAAATTTCTCATCTCATGTTACATGCTACCATAATTTCTGAGTGTGTTCTTTCCAATATAATAAGGATTCTCCTTTAGTTTTTTTCATATCAATAGATAATAATGTAGCCACTGGGCTTTTGTTTAATTCTCACTTGAGCTGCATGACCAGCCTAACTCCTTTTCTTGTCATATATCTCTCTGATTGCATACTTGCACTTCTTCCTCTGTATGATTTGTCATATGCTACCTATTACTCATGACCATCATGTGCCTTATCATTATTCTTTAGGTGGCCATCAGATTTAAATATATGGATAATGTGTCAGCATGTTATTTTCATCCATACATCACATTTGTAAGGATAGTGGTATTGAAAAAAATGGTGCTTTGTTTTAGGAAGAAAATGGAGTTATTAAAAACATTACCCACAGCCACCACCACCATTACCAATAAAAGTGACAAATTAATTTACAAAGGCAATCCAGTCCACGTTATTCTTCCTATTCACTTTGAGACCCAATTCATTGTCTATTGGTGATATCTCTCTAACATATGTATATAATACCATATAACATGTGCATATGATATATAGTTATACTAGTTGTCCAAAGCTATGATCTATTTATCTCAAATGTATAGTCTAGAAAATATCAATCAATTAATAAACATTTATCAAGTGGCTACTACATGAAAAGTGCTGAATGAAACTATGAAAATCCAAAAAGAAACAAATGACAGTACCTGTGTTCAAAAACTTAAAACTTAGTGGAGGAGACAACATGCAAATATATACAAAGCAAGGTAATTCCAAGAAAAATAGGAAATAATTGACAGAGGGAAGACAACAGAATTAAATGAGATTAGGGAAGGCTTTCAGTAAGAGATGGGATTTAAGTCGGGATTTAATGGAAGCCAATGAAGTCATCAGGCAAATCTGAGGTGGGAGAGAACACTAGGCATAAAGAAGAACAAGAAAAATGCCAGGACCCAGAAGATGGAGGATCTTCATGGAACCACCAAGATCCCAGTGTAACTGGATTGAAGAATGAATCAGTGAGAGGAAGGGGTAAAAAAACTGGAAATGCAGAAGGGTTTAAGGTTATCAAGGGTCTTGAATGCCAAACTTAGAATTTTGTATTTACTTCTGGAGGCAATGGTGAGTCATTGTGTTTTATTTAGTAGACGATGGTAAGTGATACGGTTAGACCCATTTTTTTTTTTAGGAAAATCACTTTTGTAACTAACTAGAGGACTGACTGGAGTAGAAGAGTCTTAGAGAACTCTGGCGTCACTGGACCATACTTTGAGAACAGCTGACCCAGATTATTATAATTCTTTACATTCAAGTCTTTCTTTTTTTACTCTTTCTCCTTTTAGATAAATTCTTTATACCCTTAATAGAACATAAATAAGAATAGTATTTAAATAGCATTTTAAGGTTTGCAAAGTACTTTACAAATACTATTTTATTTGATCTTCACAACAACCCTAGGTGTTAGGTTCTTCTACTATCCCCACGTTACAGATAAGGAAAATAAGACAGAGGGGTTAAATAACTTGCCTAGTTTCACACAAACATTGTCTTTGAGGTCAAATTTAAATACACATCTTCCTGACTTAAGATCTCAATACTCATTGAGTCCTCTAGCTGTTCCTGACCTGATTATGCCATTCTTCTGCTTAAAAATCTTAAGTGATCATTGTTATCCATTTAGTCATGTTCAATTTCCTTTCAAAGTTATTCAAAGTTCTCTATAACTTCATAGCATACTAATCATTTTTTTCCTTTTATAAACCTTTACCTTCTGTTGTAGAGTTCATACAGTGTATTGATTCTAAGACAGAAGAGTGGTAAGGGCTGGGCATTGGGGGTTTAGTGACTTACCCAGGGTCACACAGATGGGAAGTGTCTGAGGCCAGATTTGAACCCAGGACCACCTGTCTCTAGGCCTCCCTCTTAATACATTGAGCCACCTAACTACCATCCATCCTAACTTTTTCAACTTTAATTCATTTATCTCCCTGCACAACTTTATGCTCTAGTCAAAACATATTTCTCTCTGCCACACAAACATATGCTTGCTTCACCTCTTCCCCTCCATGCCTCCTATGCCCTTAACTTTTCTCCTTAATCTATTGAATTCCTTCTTATCTCTTTAAACTCAACTCAGTGCTATCTCCTCAGTGAAATCTTCTCTGATTAGTAAATTACAAAATCTCAGATTCTCCTCTATGTTTTAATAATGTTCTTCCTCCTTATGTCCTCAGACAATTTTGTGAATAATTCTCTAATGGACTTATTGTACAATATTGTGTGCTTTTAGTTACCTGTATTCGTCACTTGTTTCTCTAAGAGACAATGAACTCCATGTGGGCAACATACTTTTTTAATCTAAGTATTCTGTCTCTGCCACTGTTCTGCACTCAGTGTGTTTGACACAAAATATTGTTTTGGTTAACTGAACCTGACTAACACCAAGTAAGACAAAAACAGAAATATAATACTTCATTATCTTTTCTTTCCTCTATCACTTAGCTCTACTCAGCTACTCCTCCAAGAGAAAGTTTCTTAAATATGTTATTACTTAATGACTTTTTAGAAAAGCACAATAATAGATTATGAAGGAGGTTAAAAGATTGTAATTTGTCAGATTAGCCAAAATAACCATGAGGAGAATGCTTGGCTATAAGTAGGGAATGTTTCAGGAAAACTGACCAAACCAGAAAGGTGATATCTTCAGGTGAAACATCACTCTGGACTCATTCTTTCATAAAATAGCTGTCTACTACCACCCCCCACCAAGGTTTCTAAGGACACCTTTGAGATATCAGGTGTATTTCTCTTAGCCTATCAGCTTTAACCTCCATCAGCATTTCCCCTCTCATTATTGGTACAGAATGGTTAGTGTCCTGTTTGCATTTAAATGATTAACACCAATTTGCAGTGAGGCATTTTAAGTAAAAAAATAGGTCAAACGTAGAAGCACAATTATTTTTTCCAACTTTTTTCAACATGAGATCACATTCAAGAACAAATTAAAAATTCCCAGATAAAAACTAAATTAGAAATCCTAAGAATTAAAGGCAAAATCAATAAAATCGAAAATGAAAAAACTATTGAATTAATAAATAAGACTAGAAACTGGTACTTTGAACAAACAAAGAAAATAGACAAAGAAATGGTTAATCAAACAAAAAAAGGAAAGAAGAAAACCAAATTAACAGTATCAAAAATGGAAAGGGAGACCTCACCTCTAATGAGAAAATTAAGGTAATCATTACAAACTATTTTGTCCAATTATATGGCAATAAATACAGCAATCTAGGTGATATGGATGAATATTTAGAAAAATACAAATTGCCTAAATTAACAGAAGAAACAGAATACTTAAATAATCCAATATCAGAAAAAAGGAATTGAACAAGTTATCAAAGAACTCCCTAAGAACATGAGATCGCATTCTTTCCTATGGCACCTGAGTCTCTGGGGAGAGCAGGCTCAGGCTTAAAGTAGCCTCTACATAATCCTCAACATGACTGGGTTCATTTTCAAATATGGCACAACTGCTGGATGTATCCTCATTTCACCTACCACTGAGATGGGTCACTTAGGCCTCTATAAAGTGTTTTAATGCTGGGCTAGCTACCCACAACTTGGCATGGACTTTCATTCCCAGACTTGCTAGTAGATCATGTTCCTGACTTTTCTAAGCTCTTGAAGTTGTAACCAACTTCAACTCTACTTTTGATCTAATTCTATTCCTGGGCAGTATACCCAGGAGGTGAAAGCAATAGGGTCCTCCTGGATAGCAAGAGGCATCATTGTAATAGCAGTTCAGGACAATCTTGATTTGTCAGGATTGTCAAATCTACTTGAGAATGTTGTTTTTTTTTTTCAGGGAAGACCACGAAGAGAGAAGTGATTTTATAGCCAACTTATTTAGAGAACCATGACAAAATCCAAGAGTATGAGAACATTTCAAAGCAGAGATATACTATTGCCCAGGGCTAGAAAAAAAGCTTATAATTTTTGCATGTAATTTTCTTTATATAATAAAGAGATGAAGTTAGATTATTATAGATAAATGCCATAAATAATTCCTCCAAATCTTATTACTATTCCTATCAATTAAATCAATTCAACAAGCACTCTTGATGACCCATGAAATCCCAGGGACTATGCGAAGCATTGGGGTATATAGATAAAACTACAAAAATTTGTTCTCTCAAAAAGCTTTTATCACTTTTTTAGGGAAGGGTGAGTGGAGAGAACAACATGTACATAGAGAGGTAAATGCAAAATTCATCTGTATAAGAAAAGGGGTCCTGCTGTTCTCCCTTTTCCTTCCTAACTAGAATGTGGTAAAATTGAAATATTTACAGGCAACACATAATGGGAATCTGGGAGGAGCTGTTTTCCCAGCTATTCTGCTGTCAATACTGGGACACTACATACAAAATAAATCTATTTGTATATGCTCAAGTACAAAATATTTCATCACTCTCCAAGCTATAGATACAGGTACAGATATTTTTACCCCCCATGTCTAGGTACAAAACAGAAAAATATACAAAACTGAAAGTTTGATACAGTGTATGAAGAGTTAATGCTAGTTTCAATTCAGGAGCATTGAAATTCCATTAAAACATTCCTAATGACCACTAAAACATAATGGCTGTCTAGGATGGCAATTTTCCCATCTAATTTGCCTCCTTCCCACAATCAGGGCATATTATTTGGCTCCTTTCTTCATTCTCATGCAGATTAGACTTAACCCCAGATAAAGCAGCCAACTAAAAAATATTTTTCTGCCCTTTATAAAAATCCTACCATTTACTTAAAACCTAGCTTGAAGTTGTGAAATCAATTGATTCTTCAATTAAGGGACATGTATTAACTATGACTATTATGTGCCATGCTCTGTGCTAGGTGCTGGCAGTACAAAAACAAACACCTAAAAAGGAAAATTTTGCTCTTAGAATTCACATAAATTTCCCATAAAATTCCCAAAAAATTAGATTACTGATTTCCAGCAGTGTATGGCTCAAAATGGATTGGAACACAGCTTGGTATCAAGAAAAATAAACCACAGGACTGTTCTTCATACACTGATATCGTCTGCTTGTAATGAGAAACATACAGAGTCTTTGTCATAGAAATAAAACCAGATTCCCCCCTGAATTACTACCACAAGACTTTTGTCTACAATTGAATCTGATTTATTTTTTGAGAGGTTAATAGGAGAAGGATTTTGGCAGGCAGGAGAATTTGGGCCAATGAGTTCATTATAGTGGGGGACTCTAGGTGTAGAAATTGGAAACCTCTTCAATGAAAATCAGCCACTATTTTGTAATTTATAGATTTGGATATTTAATTTAGACACTCAGGTTTGATGACTTAGCCAAGGTCACACACCTACTATGTATTGGAAGGAAGGCTCCAACTCAGGTTTTCTTGGCTCCAAGAAAATCTTTATGGTAGACCATGCTCCCTCTTCAAGATTATGAAAATAGTAAAATGATTGTCTACAAAATAAAACCTGAATGAAACAGAGAATTGCTGAAAAACTTCAAAGGTCAGGGCTGTGGTACAGTATTTACATATATACATGTATTTTAGCTTCTGCCAGGTAATGGGGGTAAGGGGATATTGTACAGGCTGTTTTCTAAAAGAACCACATGATTTGAAATTTTAAATTAGCCTCCCTTATGGCTTGAAATGAAGTTCTAAAATGTCCATAAATATTTACAGTAAAAATTTAGAAACATTTGTAACCTTGGAAACTACCTACATTTTGATTTGCCTAATGTGGGAAATGTTCCAAAGGAATACTTTGTTTCTACCTCTCAAATGTACAAAGAGAAGACAATAAAATTATTTCTGGGACCCCAGTCAAATTTCTTTGTTGGCCACACACAAATTCATCCAAAAAGGTTTGGATTTAAAACAATCTCTCTCTCTCTCTCTCTCTCATTATTAAAGTATATGTTCCTTGGAATATTTCATGAAGGCCTAATTTGCATTTGTGTTTTGAAGCTACAATTATAAAATGAAAATATTGGCTGTGCACAGGCTGTTCTACTAAGCCACAAAATGGCTTTCTTGAATTTTTCCATTAGTAGCAACAAATATGCATTTATTAATTTTGTCCTTCTGCCTTAAAATGCTTACTTTCCTAGTTATAGGAAATTATGGAAGATTTTTATTTTAAACACATTCAATCCAGACTTAAAGGATCAGAATATCCTTTAATTCAGGCATTAAAAAATAACCTTTGGATAAAATATATATATGTATATATATTTATGCTTATATGTATATGCTTACATGCACATATATTTGGATAAAGCACACATATATGTTTATATATGTGTGTATTTAATTTTAATAATAACCAGGACATGAACCATAAATTCTGATAGGTCACACTTCCCCAGTTCTCCAGATTTTTGTCCGTGTTCGATTTCATTTTACATATGTCTCATTAGTATAGTTGACGTCATAATTCATAACATGATCAATTGTCCATTAAGTTAATCCAATTTATAATCATGTCAGTAAAACTATAGCCCCTTTTTGCAGGCCATGCTCTCTCCCTCTATCAGAGATTTCCAAGACTGGGTTTCACTTAAGGTTGCCTCGGGTTCCTGGTTTCTATTCCAATAGAACAACTCCTAAACATGATGAGCTTACCTTGTCTAATGCATTTTAGCTTTAAAGGGAAAAAATAAATGTTGTTCTCTAAAGAAATATCCTTGGATAACTTCTGATTTTGCCTATAGACAAATCTATAGAGGAAAAATTCTACTTTTCTATGATCATTTATACCCCCTAGATTTTATCTGGCTCTGAGTGCTTTGCCATTCTGCTAAAGTGTATCCTTCCAGAGTACTCTTTCAAAGGTCCACGACTGCTTCCTGGTGGTATCAAGATTCAAATATTAAAGACAATTGACAATAGCCACACTGGGCAAAATGCTTGCACAAATTGAGTTGCAAGAGAAGGCTTCAGAAGCAAATAGGCTAACTAAAATTTAATAATGACCCTTGGTTAGATTTTTTCCCATAAAATTGCATAGATATTTGCATATTAGCAGTGATTATAAAGCTGTTGATATGCTCTAACCAATTTTACAGGCTAGAAAAATGATCTGCATTAACACCATGTAAAGCACAGCTCTTAGTGTGTTCAGTTTCTGTGGAAGGATTTTTTTCTCTCTCTCTAGGGAAAATTACACAATGTTCAATGATCAAATCCTGAGATGTAGAAAATATAACATTTTTATATAGTACTTATTTGAAGTGGAGAATAAATTAAACTTGAGAATTTCAAACCCAGACTTTAAGATAAATGAATGAGAAAGTGGAAAGGAGGTGAGACAAGGGATAGTAAAGAAGACTGAGGAATATGTATACTTACATATATATATGCATATATATATATGGCAATTGGTAAGCTAGATCAAATATCTAGAATGTCTATTAAATGGTAATCACAGACATTCATTAGTTCCTGATGATGCATAACACTACTCTGAACTCAGTTGAAGACTAGATGGTTATCACATGAATTTGTGTGAATGAAATTGGAGATGTAACTAGAGGGGGTCAATCAGAGCTTCCTGATGCTGAATTTAGAGGATGCTAAAAGCACTTCAGGAAAAAAAATAGATCATAATTTAACACCTAGTTACCAAGATTCATTAGTTAAAATAAGAAGCTGTCAGATAGTCAAATGGATTGAACTCCTCTCTCATCCTATTCTACCCCTGCTCACCTTGGCAAATGTTAGATGGTGCCCCTGCCCTCTCCATAAGGTAGTTAGTTCCACAAACCATCTTATTCCCGCCCCTCCCCAGCTTGCCTCCCAGGCTACACTGGAGAATACTTTATTCCACTGGTTCTACATGATTCAATGGCCCTTGCCACCTGACCAGAAGTTCCTACTTATGGCTCTTTAGGAAGCATAGGTTTATCTTATGATAATAGGGCAAAAGTTCTGAATAATTGTGTGTGTGTGTGTGTGTGTGTGTGTGAGAGAGAAAGAGAGAGAGAAAGAGAGAGAGAGAGAGAGAGAGAGAGAGAGAGAGAGAGAGAGAGAGAGAGAGAGAGAGAGAGAGTATGTGTGTGTGTGTGTGTGTGTGTGTGTGTGATGGGTACATTTTGCAATCAGATGAAGCCTATGAACCCCTTTCTATGAATGATGCTTTTTTACGTAATTGAAAGAAAAGCTAAAATTCCCTTTAGAAATTAGGGAACTAAAATGTATCTTTTTGCCATCCAAGTTCATAAACTACCCTGAAACTTTTTTATAGATTTGACTTCCTGGACATCAATGGATCAGAACACAAGAATCTCTGGAATAGAAGTTTTGAGTAAGAATACTTTTTCTTAATCAAGGCTGAAGTAACAGAGTGAATAGAGGATAGGACTTGGATGCTGCTGTTGATGTCTGCCTTTGGATACATGGTATGGCAGAAATAGCATAAAAACTCAACATCAAAAAGCACAGCCAAATTCCACCCATTATTTAGTGGTATGATCTTAGACAAGTCATTTAACTACTCTGAGTCATTGCTTCCTAATCCATAAAGTGAAGAAACTACTTTGTTAGCACAAAGAATGATTATGAGGGACAAACATAATAATATTAAATGTAATATTTAATTTAATTTATAAATATATAAATTTAATTTATAAATATATAAATATATAAATATAACTTATAAATTTAATTAATAAATAATGTATTAAATATAATGAATAGCATAAATACATAATAAATATAAATATAATAAATGTAGTAATGTATAAATATAATGTAAGCATATAAATATAATAATATACTATGTATAAATATGATAATATAATGAATAACATGAATTTATTCCACAATAAACTAAATATGGATCCCTGAATTATAATTCTAACTCTATGGATTGTAATATTGGCCCATACTACATGGGACTCTTCTTTAGTACAGATTAGTACTTGAAAAATAATGCCAATATAATGGGGGTTGTTACTTTATCAAAATAGCAAAAATGGTGATTTTTTTTTAAATTTAGGTATTCTGTCAATTCAGAAAGCAATTCCTTCCTTCTTCTGAATTCTTGTCCATGCCTTCCCATACATTGGCCCAATATGCTAGAGACCTTTCTCTTGCTGTTTTAGTATTTAAGGAGTATGCCGATTTTAGGACTACGCATTTCATATCTCTAATTCTAGCTTTAAAACTAATTTGTCTTCTTTTCATTCACTTCATGTGCTAGTTGTTTGTTTAATTGTTTCAACCATGTCTGACTTTTTGTGACCCCATCTGAGGTTTTCTTAGCAAGGATACTGGAGTGATTTGCCATTTTTTCCCCTCCATCTCATATTCTAGATGAGGAGAATAAAGCAAACAGCATTAAGTGACTTTCTCAGGGTTCCATAGTAACTAAATGTCTGAAGCTAGATTTGAACTCAGATATTCCTGACTTCATGCCAGGTGTTTTATCCACTGTGCCACCAAGCTGCCCCTAAATATCCTGAAAA
>NC_058134.1:260609711-260618519 GCF_016433145.1 Gracilinanus agilis | reverse complement strand
GTCTGCCTTTGGATACATGGTATGGCAGAAATAGCATAAAAACTCAACATCAAAAAGCACAGCCAAATTCCACCCATTATTTAGTGGTATGATCTTAGACAAGTCATTTAACTACTCTGAGTCATTGCTTCCTAATCCATAAAGTGAAGAAACTACTTTGTTAGCACAAAGAATGATTATGAGGGACAAACATAATAATATTAAATGTAATATTTAATTTAATTTATAAATATATAAATTTAATTTATAAATATATAAATATATAAATATAACTTATAAATTTAATTAATAAATAATGTATTAAATATAATGAATAGCATAAATACATAATAAATATAAATATAATAAATGTAGTAATGTATAAATATAATGTAAGCATATAAATATAATAATATACTATGTATAAATATAATAATATAATGAATAACATGAATTTATTCCACAATAAACTAAATATGGATCCCTGAATTATAATTCTAACTCTATGGATTGTAATATTGGCCCATACTACATGGGACTCTTCTTTAGTACAGATTAGTACTTGAAAAATAATGCCAATATAATGGGGGTTGTTACTTTATCAAAATAGCAAAAATGGTGATTTTTTTTTCAATTTAGGTATTCTGTCAATTCAGAAAGCAATTCCTTCCTTCTTCTGAATTCTTGTCCATGCCTTCCCATACATTGGCCCAATATGCTAGAGACCTTTCTCTTGCTGTTTTAGTATTTAAGGAGTATGCCGATTTTAGGACTACGCATTTCATATCTCTAATTCTAGCTTTAAAACTAATTTGTCTTCTTTTCATTCACTTCATGTGCTAGTTGTTTGTTTAATTGTTTCAACCATGTCTGACTTTTTGTGACCCCATCTGAGGTTTTCTTAGCAAGGATACTGGAGTGATTTGCCATTTTTTCCCCTCCATCTCATATTCTAGATGAGGAGAATAAAGCAAACAGCATTAAGTGACTTTCTCAGGGTTCCATAGTAACTAAATGTCTGAAGCTAGATTTGAACTCAGATATTCCTGACTTCATGCCAGGTGTTTTATCCACTGTGCCACCAAGCTGCCCCTAAATATCCTGAAAAGGATTTTTACACACATTTCTTCTCTCTCCCTCCTATTTTCCCTGAATTAAACAATAAAGATAGAATCTTCATAACAAATGTGCCTAGTCTAGGAAAGTAAATTCCCACATTGCTCATATCTAAAAATGTATATTTAATTCTATATCTTAAGTTCATTATCTCTGGTAGGAGGTAACATACTTTCTTTTATTTTTTTTTTAATTCCTTAGCTTCTGTCTTACAATCATTACTATGTATTGGCTTCAAGACAGAAAAGCAGTAAGAGCTGGGCAATTGCCCAGGGCCACAAAGCAAAGAAGCATCTGAGACTAGATTTAAACCAACCCCCCCACCCCAGACTCTAGGCCTGGCTCTCAATTCACTTAGCCACCTAACTGCCTCTATAATGTTTTCTTAATCATTAGTCCTCAGGGATTGTGATTTGTCATTATTTGATCAGAGCTCTGAAGTCTTTCAAAATTGTTTTTCTTCATATCAGTGCCATTGTATAAAATAATCTCCTAGTTCTGCTTGTTTTACTCTGCATCAGTTCATAGGTCTTCCAAATTCCTCTCACATTATCCATTTTACCATTTTTTGGAGCTGTAATATTCCATTTACATTAGTATACCATAATTTCTCTAGTCATTTCCCAAAAGGTTGGCGTCTCCTTGATTTACATTTTTGACTACTATACAAAGAACTATTATAATATTTTTGCACGACTACTTTTCCTCTTTCTTTTATCTCTTTGAGACACAGGCTTGATAGTTTTATATCTGAGTCAAAGGCTGTGGACAATCATGACTTTTTAGACCTAAATTCAAATCATTTTCCAGAATGACTAGACTAATTTATAACTCTACCAACAATGCATTAAGATGCCTATTTTCTCAAAACCTTTTCAGTGTTTGTAATTTTCCTTTTTTGTCATTTTTAACTATGTAATGAGTATAAAATACAACTTCCTAGTTATTTCAATTGTCTTTTTCTAATTATTGGATATTTGGCACATGCTTTTTTTTTAATTACTTTTGATAGATTAGATTTCTTCCTTTGAAAACTGCTTTTTCATAACACATTGGTATATTTTATACCAATTCTAGCATATTGGACATAAAGAAATGAACCATTATAGAAATAGGCAATTTGAGATAAAGTGGAGCATTGCCTAATTTCTCAAATAAATGTAGAGCCAAAATAGTTTTCCTGCCCAAGTACTTGTCCATATGTGACACCTAAGATAGAATAATGAATAAATGTTCAACATCTTGCCTTCTAACTGCAGAGAAGTTTTGAAGGATGAAAGTGTTTGTAGCCACCAGTCAGAATAATGCCTAGAAGTTATGGAAATGATGATAATTAAACAGGTAGTTTGGGAAAGAAACAGAGACCATCTTTTGTCTGAGCCAAAAATAAAAATACAGGCTAAGAAATATGTGTCTTCCTTGGGACATTCTGTCTCTTTTGGGGGGACCAAAAAGGTAATTAATTCAAATGTATATGTATCTATAGCTATCTAGATGATAAAGAAATAGACAGGTATGTGTATATATACACAAAATATAATCATATGAAGAGAGAGAGGGAGGGAGGAAAGAGAATAGAAATATTAATTAGCACATGTTACAATTGATCATTATAATCTGCACAGAAGACATTTTTCATTGACTTAAATTCCCCAAAGTGGATGGTAAGCCCAAGTTCTTTCATATTACTCTGGATTTCAGTGAAGTAACTCTTCAATGTTCTGGTACGCAGAACAATTATGAGCTGTGAATTGAGAGGTAATTCCAATAACTAATATAATTATAACCTATACAAGCCACAAGTCCCCAAATATACATGATCATCCCTCATCTCTGTCAAGAGCTTCTGGGCCATGCCATCACAATTGTTGGATAACTCTACCAGGATATTCCCAAGCATCCTAAATTCAATCTCTTTCCTTTTAATTATACTAATCTCTTAACTTTTTTTATCAAGGCTGCTGCCATTCTTCTAGTTATCAGCATTAACTATCTTGCATTCTCTCTTACTCCTCACATAAAATAAATGGCTAAGTCTTTGTTCATTCTGCCTTTTTTCAGTATTTTAATTCCAGCACCTTCTCTCCTCTTACAACACTAACAGCCCAATTCAAATCTTTAAAATCTATTGGCTGTAATAATGCCATGTTTTCTCTCCACTCTGTTTCTCCTCTATCCCTAGCCTGCTCTTCTTACTCATCTGCATTTCTTAAAACGTGATATTTCCTTCAAGGCTTTAATTTTATGTCACCCTTGACTGGCATAGCTAGGGTAATTTCTCTGGGTAAAATTCTCTAGGGAATGGGGATAATCAATGTTTTTACTTTTATCCATGTCCCATCTTTGTCATCAACAACTTGATAAATACTGGTTGGATTGGAGCTGCTAAAATTGCACAGGTTTCTTTTAATCATCATTATTCTTTTTCCTTAATTGGTGCTGATTTTAACCTTTTGCTCTAACCAATTGGTGTACTGACTTTATGACAGCTGAATCTGAAATGACAACTCTGCCAGAGAACAGTCATTTCCTGCATGTTCATATGAAAAATAGTTTGGATAATTACATCCAAATTAGATTTTTTTAAAAAAATCTATGCAAGAATAAAATGAGAGTGGGGATTTTAGTGGACTGCAGAATGGCTTGTCAGTAAAAAAAAATTAGTAAGATATGAAGCAACATTAATAAAGTGTTTACTGAAAAAATTTCCTGCTATACTCTCTTCATAGATAGAGATCATTTTCTTCAAAGGCATCAAAGTGGGAGATAGGTTTTTCTGGATCATATACATTAAGGGGGATAATGTGAAATGTCTGGAAAGATAGGATGGGAACAGACTATGAAGAATTTGAAATATCCAAAATTGAGGTTTGTGTTTTCTTCTAGGCAATAATGAGTCAATGAATTTTCAGAAGCATAGGATTGGTGTGATCTGTGCTTTGTGAATATCAATTTGGCAGCTATATGGAGGATAAAGCTAATGTCTAGATAAAATATATGAGTTTGTGGATGTTCCCTCCTAACTTGTGTGACAACATTTTTGTAAGAACAATGGTGCTTGAGATGGAGTTACTGCTATTTAAAAATAGTTCTTTAGTTTAGCAGTTTCTTTTCTACTTGGAAACCTGTGCCAAAGTAGCAACCATAAATGTCTTCATAAACTCTTCCAAATTCCTGCCTGAAAGGGATATCTGCCACTAGATCTCTTCCAGCATGCTGTCATCTTTTAGCTAATCTCAAAATATTTCTAGTAACCCTCTGTTGGGGAATCTGAAATCAGTGAGAACAGTATTTGAGTTTAGCTTTTGTGATCCACATACTCCATCGATGAACAAAGCTTAACAAAAATCCAAATCCTTACCATAATCTCATTCCATGCTTTCTTCCTTCAAGAGTGAACTCAGATACTATCCTTGATGCAGTGCTCTTCCTGGTCTTATTAACTGTCAGCATCCTTCCTACTAGACTACCTCATATTTATTCTATTCATATTTATTCTGCATATATGTGTATGTTTCAAATTTTTTGCTTTAAGGGATTATTTTATACTTTATATCTGCCTGGTATGTTTGTATTATTTCTTGGTATATAATGGGAACTAATTAAATGCTTAAGGATTGATTGGTTGAACAAAAATGTGTACATACATCATAAAGAGGATGATGATGCCTGAGTGGGCAAAAGTCAGTTTATGCATTTGTGCACATCTTAGAAACTTAATATTAGGCTTGGAAGGGGTCTTATACCAAGTAATGGTATCATAATTTTATTTTATTTTTTAATTCAATACTAAAATTGTTTTTTATTTTTTTATTTTTATTTTGAATATTTTCCCATAGTTACATGTTTCATATTCTTTCCCTCTCCCCAAGCCCCCCTGGCCCCCCTTAGCTGATGTACAATTCCACTGGGTTTTACATGTATCATTGAATATCATAATTTTAGAAGCAGAAAATACCCCTAGAGTCTAACTAGTCCAAAGCAAGAATTCTTAACTGGGGATGTCTCACCTTGTTTTAATTTATTTTATTTTATGCATTTTAAAACATTATTCTGAGAGGCAGTCCATAGGCTTCATAAAACTGGCAAATGTGGCCATAACGAAATACACTAATAATAAATCAAGAATCTTTCTTCTAGACCAAGCTCCTCATTTTACAAATGACAAATATTTGATGACTTACCAAAAATACACACAGCTATTAAGTGGAAAGGTTAAGGGTGTCAAGGAATCTACTGGAGCCATATTTCCAATTTTCATTGTGAATATTTATACCTCAAAAACAAGCAAATATTACAAATCAGGGCTTGATTTATTGCTTTGTCTATAGTCTGGACTTAAGAAAATAATGGAGAAAATGTTAATAAGCAGTTTAAAACACAAAAATGTGTTCTGGGTACATCTTTCTCCCTCCTTTGCCACCTCATCCCAGAAAGCCAGTTATTAAACATTTACCAGTACTCTATCAGCTAGAGCTCAAACTCATCTCTTCTAAATTCAAGACTAATGCTCATTATACTACAACATGCTGCTTCCATAAATAATTCAAAAAGAATGACAATGGCAGAGTGAGGGTGAAGAGTAAAGAAAGGCATATCATGGTGGAATGGCATGGGCACTGCATTGAGTCAGAAGCTAGCTCTGGGTGAACTTGAACAAATGGCTCTCTCTCCAAGGCTTCTGGTTTATCAATTTTCAAACACTGAAATTGATCATTTATTTTTCATATCTGCCTTAGTGAAATCCACAGTTCCCAGGACCACTGTTGGGGATGGATCGGAGCATACATGCTGGTCATTACAAGGATTTACCTTATAATTACCAGGGATACAGGTTAGACATCATAACCCTTTAAGTGCACTTAGGGAGAGCAATAAAGTTAGCTCCCTCAATCAAAGGTGTCACCTGAACTGTGCCCAGTGGAATAAGAGTATGAAGAAATTCCTTAAAAGTTCTCTTTTGAAAGGACTGTGCCCAGAGTTCCCCCTGGATAAACCTGTCATCTGCTGACCTGGAATTCGAGGTGGCAATTTACTATTTACATCCCTTGGAAGTAAGTCAACACCCCCAACATTATTTTTGGCCTCCAGGACTACTAGGGTTTCCTGCCAGGAAAATTACATGGTGAATGGTTTAATGGAACATCAAACATCTCCACAATCACTCTAGACATTCTGGGATCCTATCACATCACTGGAGTATTGTAGGCTGTCCTGTCTCTTGCCTCCTCAAAGAGGTACACATTCGGTTAGCAGTTGTATAGATGTGCTATCTTCCTGCTGCCTCTAGGGAGCTGCAAAGTCCGGAACTCTTATTTTATAGATGAGGAAACTGAGGCAAAGAAAGATTAAGTGACTAATCCAACATCATAGACTGACAAGTGGCAGAGACAGGATTTTAACTTTTCCTTGATGCTCTCTTAGATTTCTTTCAGTTCTAACATAAATGAAACTTTTAAATATCCCTGTTTATCCCTTTTCCTCTATCTTTCTATTTAATTGTTTTTAAAAGACAATCTAATTTTCAGTTATTTCATAAAATAGAGCACAGTATTCTGTGAAATACTACTCAGTCTAAACTCTGTCAGCCTATACATCAAGTTAACCTATGATGGTCACTTGTAAATGTAGAAATAGAGGAGAAATATATAAATGAATCAGGAGTGAGAAAAAGTACCTCCTTTAAAGCCCTTTCCAGGTCACATTTTTCATCTTGCAAATCTGAGGACAGAGAACTCTGTTTCCTTCTCTAAAAGGAACTAGAACTAAAGTCAAGGGATCTAATAGGTACATAAATCAACAGCAACTAGATTGAACTTGAGGGGGACAGGATCCAAGCTCCAGAAACCATTTCAATCAAGAGTATTTTTTTAACAAAACAATGTTACAAAAATTAACTAAGGATTCATTGATAGGTACTACTCCCAATCAACATGCAGAGAGATTGGGAGGAGTTATTTCTTATGAGAGCCTAGACCTACTATATACATGTAAATGGACCCTGAGATTCAATTTTAGAGACCTAAAAATAAATTTCAAGTTTTAGTTATATAACGGAATGGGCACTATGGAATTTCACAAAAGGTAGAAGTAGAAGGTAATGCTTTACAAATTAAAGAATAGTTGTCAGAAGAAGCTCTATATCAGATTAACTAGTAACTAGTAAACTAGTCAATAGGCCCTGCTAATACAGCTAGATTTTATATAATGATCATTAAAATTAGAGCTGTAATATGATGTCCCATTTTGATTCTGCAGGCTCTACCTAGTTCCATGACCTCCTCGTCTTAAATAAAAGGTGGTTAATCCAAAAAAATTCTCTTATCACAAGTAATGAGCAAGGTAGGAGAAGTCTTATTTAAAAAAATATTTGGCCCATAGTCCAAATTTTTTCTGATGTCTTTTATTCACCATTATCTTTATTTGTTTCTCCTTTATCCCTATATCTCTCACTGCCTCATTTTCTTTGTTTCTGTCTATCCTTTTTGTCTCAGTCTTTCTATCTCTATCACTCTACTGCTCAGTTTCATGTTTCCATTTTGGTCTCTCTCTTTGTCTCTGAAGCTATAAACCCTCTCTGTTTGGGAAGTAAAACATTTCCATCCCAGGGCATCCCAAAGATGAGACAGAGGTGTCAGAGAGTAGTATAATATATAATGGCCTGATGCTAGTGTGTCCTGCCATCTCCTGTTGTCAGAATTGGTGTCCCTAGTGTCAATTTGTCAGAGCCACCTTAATGTCACCATGGAGGGCAGACAACATGCCTTTTGAAAGTCATTGGCCAAGGACAAGTTTTTTTAAACTCATAAGGTAAGGCCAGTCAGTCTCTTGTCTACCTTACCTCCCACTCCTGCATTTTTCTCTCTGTGCTACTCTCTTTTCTTGGCTTAAGAGCTATGGCCAGTCCTACTGAGGTGGCATGGCCTTAACCAGTCAGATGGAGGATCAATTATAGTAAGGCTGAAATCGCTCAATCCCCTTTCTCTTCTCATGTCTTCTCTCTCTCTCTCTCTCTCTCTCTCCCTCTCTCCCAATATCTCTCTCTCTCTCTCTTTCTCTCTCTCTCTCTTTCTCTCTCTCTCTCTTCCTCTCTCTCTCCCTCTCTCTCTCTCTCCCTCTCTCCCAATAAATGCTTAAAAATTGAGTGCTGAACCTCCAGACCAATTTTTATTTGTTATATCTGTCTGTGTCTGTCTGTTTTCTGTCTGTCTCTCACTCTCTTCTTACAAATATCAAGCACCTCTACAGATTGGCACTGATATCTATAGACATCCAGGACATATGCCCCATGGAAGAAAATATCTTGCTCTATACTGAAAGAAGATGACTAATTCTTCATTTGCCCTTTGGAAAGACTGAATCAAAAAGTTAGTGGCAAAATGTGTTTGGCTGGCACCACTGGAAGCAAATTCTCCAAAAGCATATTTACAGAGCAGCCTGTCATTAAGGGTTATTCATACTTGACATGGCAGGAAAATGTTATTTGGGTTCTTTAGTTCTGATTATTCCTTATTATTGCACTGTAAACCATGAGTGGGGGAAACCCTTATTTTAAAAATGAGAAATAGTATTTAACCGAGGCCAATTGAGGCATAATTTCCTAGAATTGTCTCCACCCTTATAACTCAGATCATCTCCCTTCTTCATCTCCAGGCAGTCTCTCTCTCTCTCTCTCTCTCTCTCTCTCTCTCTCTCTCTCTCTCTCTCTCTCTC
>NC_058134.1:260578835-260606775 GCF_016433145.1 Gracilinanus agilis | reverse complement strand
TCTTCATCTCCAGGCAGTCTCTATCTCTCTCTCTCTCTCTCTCTCTCTCTCTCTCTCTCTCTCTCTCTCTCTCTCTCACACACACACACACACACACACACACACACACACACACACACACACTTTTAAAGGGAAAAAGGGCAAGTAAGGATTTTGTCTGAATCATTCAGATACTTTCCTGAACTCTCCATTTTCACTCTTATTTGCATTCAACCTTAAGGAAGAGAGAATTTTCTAAGGTCATACCACACATTATCTAGAATTAGAAACCAGAGCACAGAAGACCCAGATGGAATGAAGTCACACTTTCTGGCTAACTAGATTGAGAAACTCTTAATCTGATGCTTTCAGCCTCCATAACAACAAAATCAGACCAACTCCAAAGCCTATCTGATTAGCCAGAAATAAGTCATTAAGATGTTTGAGATAAATGAACTAACAACAAGAAAAAAAAAGCAGTAGCCACACTAAAGCAAGTTCTTTCTTTTTCAACTGACTAAAATAACTACTTCAAAATGTCAAAGGGCAAAGGAAGTAAATGATAATATTCAGTCATGGATTTGGAACACAAATGATGGTTAGAAACCAAAGGATCATACATATATTTAGAGGCTATTAGGGACATAAGAAGTCATCTGTTATATTCCTGTCTTCTTATTTAACAGGTAAGGAAAATGAATCCTAAAGAGGAAAAGTGACTTATCCACAGTTACATAAGAAGCAAGAAACATATTTAAAAATGTGATTTTCAAATTCAGGTCCTCTCCTTCTCAAATCAAAATTCTTTTCCATGCCTACTCTCTTTAATATTATGTATTCTGCTTAAATATACCTCTCATAAGAAGAAATATGCAATTATTTTCTATATTCTCTAATTGACCTTGGTAGATTACAGTATCCATAACAGTAAGAAACTGATAGTTTAAGAAGAGCAAATGAAGAGGCATGATAGTCCTGTTAGTCCAAAGAACTATTAAAGGAAGAGAATTTAGAAAGCCTAGATGGCAAAGCACAACATTAAAATAATTCCTCAAACAAAAATTTTAATCAGCAGAGTGAACAAAAAGTCACAGTGGAACCTTCTTCCAGCCTACTACATTTTAGGATTTCAGCAAGAGAGATCTGTAACACAGCAATGTTGGGCTGCAACAGTGACAGAACCAGTGGTGAGCCTTGGATATGAGCAAACAGCAACACCTTTGAGACAGTATAGCTGGTGTTAACTGGAAATTCTTTTTTTCATGAGCAATTTTTTAGGTCACAGTTCTAGGGCTAGGAGGAACACTATATGTAGAGCTTCAGGGGGGCAGGGGAAATTCCTTGATGAAAGCCAGAGCACAGACCAAGAGATCAGTGATGACACCTCTCCCAAGATTACATTAACTCAGAGGTGCCAAATACTTGCAGATTCCAAGGCAAACTTTGAAAAAACAGCATGAAAAAACCTAAAGTTTTGGAATTTACCTCCCCACCCCCAGGTGATCAGAGCCCAACTTTAACACAAAGAAATAGGCTAGAAAATGAGTACACACACACACACACGCACACACACACACACACACACACACACACACACACACACACAAAGAATTTTACCATAAAAATCTACTATAGTGGCAGGGAAAATAAAACATAAAATCAGATGAAGATAACAATAGGAAGCAGCTAATAAAAGAGTTTGAAAGAAAGATGCCAGTTAGATACAAGAATGACAAGAATTTCTGGAAAAGTCAAAAAGGGAGATGAGTGTCAGAGAAATATTGGGGAAATAAATGAAAGCAATGCAACAAATGATAAAAGAGAATTAACAGTTTGGTAAGAGAGATACATAGAAGTGAAATCATAGGACACATCTTTAAAAACTTCTTGCTTTTCAGTCACCTTATAACTGGAGAACAATTTACAGATTCAAATCCCACTTCTGAATTATTGGAACAGTTATGCGGTACACTGGATAGAGTTTTAGGACTGGACTCTGGAAGACTCATCTTTATGAGTTCAAATGTAGCCTCAGGTATGTATTAGATGTGTGAACCTGACCAAGTCTCTTAACCCCATTTGCTCAGTTCTTCATCTTTAAAATGAGTTGAAGAAGGTAATGTCAAACCACTCTATTATCTTTGTCAAGAAAACTCCAAAATGTGGTCATGAAGAATCAGATATGACTTAAACAATTTAACAACAAAAAAAGAGACACAAAAATAAAATACTGAAGAAAATAATGCCTTAACAAATAGAAGTGTTATAGTGGGGAAAGAGGCATAAAAATTCAATAAAGAAAATATATTTTAAAAAAGCAGAATAGGCTAAGTGGGAAAAGAGGCACAAAAGTGCACCAAAAATAAGTACTTCATTAAAATTTAGAATTGGACAAGCGGAAACTAATGACTCAATGAGTTAATGAAACCCAGTAAAACAATCAAGCCCAGTAAACAGCAAAGAAATAATCAGACCCAATAATTTTTTAAACCCTTACCTTCCATCTTGGAGTCAATACTGTTTATTGACTCAAGGCACAAGAGTGGTAAGGGCTATGCAAAGGGGGTCAAGTGACTTGCCCAGGGTCACACAGCTGTGTAGTGTCTGAGGCCAGATTTTAACCTAGAACCTCCCATCTCTAGCCCTGGCTCTCAATTCACTGAACCACCCAGCTGCCCCCAAAATTTTTTTAAAGAATTTAAAATGATTAGAAAATTTGAAATATTTTATCAGAAACAAAAGACTGACCTGGAAAATAGATCAAAGAAAGATAATTTAAAAATTATTTAACTACTTGATGCCTAAACATTATATTTCAAGAAATGAAATTAAAAATGAAAATTGCCCCTAATATCTTAAATACAGAGGTTAAAATTGAAATTGTAAGAAACAAGTCCTGAATTAGATCTCAAAATGAAAACTCTCAGGAATATTACAACCAAATTCCAGAGCTCCCAAGTCAAGGAGAAAATATTGCAAAAAAACAGAAAGAAAAAATTAAAATATAATCCAGGAATAACATTTTTACTTTTCTGGGATTAAAACAACTCTTTAAAACTTTAAGTTATAGTAATTGACTGAATTATTATCTTCGGCACTGCCTCTTTTAAGAAAGTACCCTCACAAATTATTCACACTGATCTAGAAAACCCTCAGGAGCTCAGGATCATTTTAAGCATTGTATCATAAGTCAAGTGAGCTAAATTTCAGTCATCTAAAACTTGAGATGGATGCTGAGGAAAGAGATGCTTAGAAAATGCTTAGCAAGAAAATGCTTAGAAAAAAGTGAATTAAATGACGCTAAGAATAAACAAATAAGGGGGAAGTAATACTAACAAAGTTACTTAATTTCCTGAAGATGTTTTTGAAGCTAAATTTGTTGAAATATAAAATGTTTTTCTGGTCAAATTGTTCCATAGATAAGAAGGGGTATTAATCAACAATGTCACAGAAATAATACTTTAAAAAGTTATTCCCAAAAAGAATCATAGAGGAATAAAGAATATAAAACCTGCAAACTCATTTCCACTAAGAAACCATGTTGCTCCCGTTCTATGAAATGACCTTTGGCTTGGTATCCTTTGCTCTGAACAGGACTGATGGCATGGCATGGACATACTTTAATGATGCCAGGCTTCTGTTCCAAGCCAGGTGGCCTAAATTATATCATATCACAAAGGAAATAGTTCATCTTAATTGCTGGTGATAATGATGGCCTCTTGTCTTAGCTTTGATTGTTTTCACTGATTAAAAGTTAAAAGTCCTTCAAGCTAACATAAGGTTTATATTATATTGCATAGCAAAGATAAAATAAAGAGACTAGGAAAGTTTAGCCTGCAGGTGAAATGATTGTGAGTGGGGAGGTGGAGATTAAAGGAGAGGGGGAGGTACTGGATCATAGTAATGTTTTTTTTAATCATTTCAGTCATATGTAACTGACCCCATTTTCGATTTTTCTTGGTACAGATCCTAGAGTGATTTGCCATTTCCTTTTCCAGCTCATTTTTCAGATAAGGAACTAAGGCAAAGAGGTTTAAGTGATTGGCCCAGAGTAAATATCTCAAACTAGATTTGAACTCAAGAAGAGAAGTTTTATGATTCCAAGACCCAAGCCCAATCCTCTATCCTTTGTGCCACCTAGGTTCTCTGATAGAAAATACTGATAGCTGTCCAAGTATTTGAAGGTCAGAAAAGAAAAATGGAATAGATTTATTCTGTTTTTCCCCAGAAGGCACAACTAGACTTGGTGAGTGGTTATTGCAAAAGGACATATATGGTCTTGATTTCAACAATCAACATTTCCTAACAATTAGATCTGTCCAAGATTAGAATAGGCTATTTGCGAAAATGGTGGATAACGTTTCTTTGGAGGTCTTCAAAGAGAGGATTGATGACCATTGTTCAGTGTGTTAAAGTAGAGAATCTTTCTTTAGGTATGAGTCATACTACATGATCACTTAAGTCTTTATTAAACTCTTAAATTCTGTAATTCTTTGGTGTTTTCGCAGGTTTGTAGGACTATGTAAAAAATCCAGGCAGGAATGTTCAAGGCAGTCCTAAATTACCTTAAAAGACAAAGCTGTTTATATTTGTTCCTAGAGGTTATAGGAAGTCTTTGAAGATTATTGTATAGTGTAGAGAAATATTTTTTAAACAAGAGTTCATTAGGAAATAGCGTTAAGTGGGGAAATTTATTGATATATACATTAGAAAAATGAGTGAGTTGGGATTTCTTTAAATCTGAATGGAATCTCAGAGATGATTGATGGGAGAGAATTTTCCCAAGGAGCTTTCAGAAAGACAGTCTGTCCAATGGATCTCTTTTGGGCTGACTTAGTTTAAGGAAGGTTGTCCAAGAGTAACTCTGTGAGTTTGAAAAATCTTGGTGAATTCACATCCTGAAAACTCATCTTATTGGGCCACAAAAGGAGATTGTTGGGTACGGTACCTGTGCTTGCCCCAGTGGGTGGCAGCAAAATCTGACCTGGTTGAGTGGAGAAGACAGTGAAATTTCTGTCCAGCTGGAAATCAGTTCTGAGCAGCAGAAAAGATAACCCTGACTTATTTTAGATTAGGATAGATAGTTAAGGATTTGGAGTTTCAGATAAATAGGAAGAGAGGATAGCCTTGACTCTGTTTGAGGGAGGAGCAGGTCCTCATGGACCAGACTGGTTTGGGTAGATAGAGATGTATTAGAATAGGAACCTTACATCAACATACTTTTCTACCTGTCTTCCTTTTACTTTCCCTTCCTTAAAATTTTATACCTACAATAAATAGAGTTTTATATAACTGGCCTGAGCCAGAATTCTTTACACTAATTTGAGAAGCCATCTTTCTCACCAGTCAATACAACAGCCTGTCCACTCAAGAAACAGGTATTGGTAATATCCTTATTAATACCAATCATCAATAAGGGTCAAAACCCCTCATGACAATAGTTAGGTGACACAGTCAAGTCCTGAACTGTAGGAAAATACAGAAGACGCTATAAGCATAAATTAAAGAGGGGAAAGGTGAGGTAGAGAATATTGTTTGAAGCCCATTGGAATTGTCTACACAAGAGACAAGTGAATTCTGAAGTAGAATGGTGGTCTTATAAATAGAAAGACATATGTTGCAGCATTAAAAACCAGATCTGGTAACTTATTAGATATATAAGTAAATGAGAGGAAAGAGTAAAGGATAAATACAAGGTTGTGAAGTTTTGAGGTTTTTTTATGGGTGGTGGGATTCATTAGTTTTATTTTAGATCTCTAGATGTAACTTAACATCTTATTGCCTTAAGAGAAGGAAATGGCGAACCATTTCAGTATCCTTGCTAACAAAATCCCATGGATAGCCAATGTCCATGTCTCAACAGTCAAACAACACTCAACATTTTAGCAACAACAGACTTCTAAGAAGCTATTCTCTTGTTTTGAAAAGTCTCCTACATCAATGATCCATAAAGTTTTAAATATCCAAAGACAAATACATCTTTACATCAACTTTTGAGAAGAATGTAAAACTATCCTTCTATGACAACTATTTAAATATCTCATCTTTCTACCTTTGCTAGGCAAACCATAATGCCATTATCTGCCCTTAAGTATCCAATCATGCTAGTTTCCCTAAAATTCTAATGAGTTAATGAGTAACTTTTAAATAACGTATTTATATGTCTTCTCTTTTATTTTGAGAATAGTTCTTATCTTGACCAAGCTATAAGTACAGTAGCCACTTGTATCCTAATTCTAATGTCATTTGAAGTGAGAGAATATATAGAGAACAGAGAAGGATAGATCCATAGGAGATACTCATAGTTAATAGACATTACATAAATTAAGTCAAAAAAGACTGAAAAAAGACTGACTGGACAAGTAGAAGAAATAAGAAAGAGCAGAGCTGAAAACCCATAAAAGGTAGACAATAAGCATAAAATATCATGGTATAAAATGCAAGAAAGAATAGGGCTAAAAAAAACAATTAGATTTTGCAAATGGGAAATCACTGGTAAAAACCTACAGATAAAAGTTTCAATAAAAATATTACATCAAAAGTCAAACTGCGCAAAGTTAATGAGAAAGAGAGGAGAGGAAGTGGTTATATTCATGTAGATGAATTTTTCAGAGAGTTTAGCTGAGAAGGGGAGGAAAGATATAGAACAATAGCTTTAGGGCATAATAGAATCTATTTGAAGGACTATAGAGATGATGGTGACCTGGGCATGTGTGAAAATTAGAGAAAAAGTAAGAATGATGTTGGGAACAATATGATGAAGATGATGAGAGGAAGGAGTGAAATCAAGAGAACAGATAAAACCTATTTCATTTTTAATGAATGCAGTGAAAAAAGTAAATAATGGGGCAAATAATAGATAAATATGAGGTGAAAAGGAAGGATGAGGAGAGAATCATTGGTAGTTATTAGTTGCTTTCATTTTTATTTTTTGTGAAGTATGAGGTTTCCAATATCCTTGCCAAGAAAATCGCATGGATAGTTACGCTCATTGAGGTTACTTAAGAGTCAAACAGGACATAACAATGAAAAGCCCAGGAAGGAACTAAAGGATAGATAGAGTGAAGACCACAATGAATATAAAGAGTTGATTTAGGAATAATAGGGAAAAAATTATGAAATGATTTTGTATTTTAAATTCTTGAGAAAGTAACCCTTAAACCATGGTTGCTGTACATATCCTCTTTGCTCTTGCTTTATTATTTTTTATCTACTTATTCTGCATAAGTTAGACACTCTTATGCCAAACCTCCCCAAGCTAATGATATAACTTTGATTAGTAGATTTAGTAGGGCTTTTACTTTATGTTGGTTCTGTGTAGCCTTTCCATCAGAGCCAACTTCAACTTTCCTGACACTAATTGACTTAGCAAAAGGTGGAAACCCAGCTATTTCTATTTAGCATTAGAAAGATTTCCCTTTAAACAAGACTGTAGAGCTAACAAAAAGCTAACATTTACAGTTTTTACAAAAAGAAACCTAATGAGATTCTAATATATTGCTTAATGTGCATCATAACACCAGGACCTTATGAAAAATTGGAGGAGAAAGGCAGAAGCAGTAGGAAACTGTGGAGGTGGAAAATTTACTACACCTGAGCTAAATTCCTAGCATCCTTTTAAGTTTGTCCTCATTTGCCATCTTACCTAATCATTGATTAGTATAAGAATTCTGAGAGTTCTAGGTGAGAAAGGAGCATCTATGGCTTGAAGGAAGGAAATGTGAGAATTAGAAGTGGAAGAGATCTCACAGATCATTTATCTTAACCTTTCTCTTTAAAACTGAGGAAACTCCACAAAGAGTGAATAACTTGTTCAAGGTCTTACAGGTAGTAAGCAATAGAGAAAAAATTCAAACTCAGCTAATCTGCCTCGAAAATCAGTGTTCTTTCTGGTATACTGTGATATAGATTGTGAAATTTTAGTTTTATTGTGTCATATGCCTTCAGTGAGGCTAAGTACTTCCACAATTAAAGGCAGATAAAAACAAAGGAACATGGTTTTAAAGTATAAATAGGAGAGAGAGAAAGAGAAATGATGGCTAAGAGTTGTGTAGAAGCTGTTATTGGTCTAGAAAGAGAAAATATAAGTCAACCTAGAGGTGTTGTTGCTCCTTGCAAATGAGAAGAAAGTGTTAAAGTACTGTTGATCACATATTCTAGTGGCATAACAGCTGGAAAATCATGATAAAAACAGGAAAAAACCATTAATCAGAGATAGGGGCAACTAGCATATGTTTTAAGAATAAACAAGATAAAACTTACTTTTTTTTCAGTTGAGTAGCAAAGTATACATTTTGTTCTTCATAGTTTCTTTTTCCCCCTTACATAATATAATATTATGAAGTTCATAAATATTATGAGAGTACAGGATACTATTAATTTTCTTTACAATGAGAGGAAAAGTCCTATTTTTGTTGATTTAAAATGACTAAAATTCTCTAAAAAGCAAGTCTATATTGCCCTAAAAAGGGACCATTTATAATCTAGTGACATTTACCCGCGATGAAATGTCAAGTCCAGAGAGCAACTCTGTTTTGGCTTTAAAATTAAGTGTCTGGAGAAGAGTGATATGAAATAAAGCTTGAAAGATAAATTGAAGGGAGTTTGCAAGGATCCTAAAGTTATGGGTTGAGGTGAGTGAATTTCACTTAAGAGACAAAAGATGATCACTTAAACTTTAGATGAGGGAGTAACATTGTCAGATTTATGCATTAGGACAATTACTTAAAAAGCTATGAAGAATACATATGAGAGGGGCTAGGTTGGAAGGAAGAAGACAAATTAGAAGACTATTGTAATATCTTAATGTTACTTTAAGAAAAAAATGCTTTAAAATTTCTCAAGTTACACTGCAATGGAGTCCCATATTATGTGATGATTAGGTTGTAAAGTCAGAATAGAAGGTGAAGATTGTGTATCATCAAAATTAATTTTGGAAATCCCTGAAATCAGTCTTTAAAATACAGATGTTTTCTGTGCACAGAGATATATATGGAAAACATCTGTGTTCATTGAAAAAGAAGGTAATTTTATCAAATGGTAAATGAATCTGAAATAGTTGCTATGGAAGTGACTGAATGTGGTTTATTTTTCTTTATACTCTACTAAGCTATTGATCAGCAAAAAAACAAGAAATATAACTTCTAGAAAACAGAAGAAAAAAGTTTAAAATATAGTTGGCAGGATAATTTATTATTAAAGGAACAATTATTCTTGAAAGATGTTTACATGTAAGTTTCATGACCAGATCCCCATGTAATTATTTATTCCTACTTTGACAAGAGGATACTGGAGGAAGTCAAAAAGAACATAGTAGGGACATTCTAGCAGATCAGAAATTCTAGGAAGAACAATTCTGTCCTCATTAGCCTTACTGGAATGATTAAGAGCAAATTCTAAAGTCACACTGTGGGGAGCTATCTTCATAGGCTGAAAGATATGTGGGAATTAAGACATAAGGAGAATTTGGAGGGATTTTGCTCTTCCATTTTTCAAAGCCATTTGACAGTGCCTGACTATGAGTCAAAGGACAGTGGTATAAAGCTCATCAATGGTGTGAACTACCTGTGTCACCCTGGGCAACTCCTCTTTCCTCCCTGATCCTTAATTTCCTCATCTGTAAAAAGAGGGGGTGAGTACTAAAGGCCACTCCCCGAGTCATCTTTTCTAGCATTCTCTGTCTCTGTCTCTCTGTCTCTCTTTCCCTCTCCCCCTTCTCTCTATCTGTTTCTCCCTCCCTCCCTTTCTCTGTGCCACAACACCTTGATAATGATGTGTAGCTGAATTTAAACAAGTTGAATACATGTATGTTACAAATCTGTTGTAAATACTGATTGTATTATAAATCTGGCATATGTATGTATACATGCTTACATGTGTGTATAGATGATATTATATATATACATATATCATATGTAATACTGTATATGCATAATATGGTATGAGTTCAATAATGTGTATCAGTGTCCTCTCTGTCACTGAAAGCTACTTTATTTTCAAAAGAAAATAAAAAAATAATTGCTCATCTTTCACCCATCTGAACAGTTGGGAAGAAACGAGAATCATCGTGAAATAAATGGTCCCAAGGGAGTCTCTTCAAAGAAATGTATAAGTCAGATTCCTTTTATAGATTGGGAAAGAGATGCCTTGTAGTATCAACCCAACCACCTGGAATGGGAAGGGCCACCATTTGCTGACAGGACAAGTTACAACTACATCAATTGCTGCCCTGTGTTCTGACAATGAGATTGATTGCATATGGTAAAAACAGTCTGAAGGCAAACAAAGAGATATGAAAGCACCAGTGCTACATTTGGAAGACTGTTGAAAATACCAGCTAACTCCAAACAGCTGGTAGGGTAAGATGCTCAGGAATGTAGGAACACTTTTTTTCTTTTTCCTTACAAAACTTGAAAGAAATTCTAATGATGAATCATGCATGCTGCTATAAATAAACCACAACTGCAAATTGCCAGATCTAGAAACATTCTCATTAAAGTCTATTGTTCTATAAGACAAAATCGCCTCATTTAATATTTTGATCCACTTGAACTGGTGTAGAGCAATTAAAACATATAATACCAAGTATATTTGATAGACTGAATCCACATTAAAAAGGGGACAGCTGCTTTCCTGAGTTGATGAGGTCTTTGACCAGTCTGCTACTACAAACATAATTTTTTAAAGGAGAGGCAATACAATATAGTGAAAAGAATAGTGTGAAAAACTAGATTTGGGATAAAAGGGTCTGGGTTGGATCTGAGCTCTGCCTTTTCTGAGCCTCAGTTTACTCTTATTATCCTCTTAGTCTCTTGTCTACACAACCTTGATATACTCATCTCTTCATGCTCTTTCACCCCACATATCCAATCAACTTTAAAGTCTCATCAATTATATCTCTACAATAAGCCCCTCTTCTACCCAGTTCTCTTCAGTCACTCAAGCAGCATTTTCTTTCAGGGTTTCCTCATCCTTAAACTGCACTATTGCATTGGCCTCCCCATCTCAGGGCTCTCCCCTCTGTAGGCCATTCTTCCCCAGGTACTGTAAAAATAATAAATGAGTGAGCCAAATAGGAGGCAAATAAAAGTTCAAAATTGATTCTGATACTTTTGATAGATGTTATCAAAAGTATCTTCAGTGGTAAATGGAGTGAAGCACAAAGATGAACTTCCCTTCAGGGCCAGGCACAAGGAATGCTAAAGAGATTCTTGTTATAGAAAATTAAACTATTAATTTAAAATATATAAGGGTAAAAGGATTTCTAATTCTAAGGGATTCTAACTCCTCCCAAATAAAATCCCAGGTTCCACAAGGAACTGCTTCTCCTGTGGTTCACAGGCTACACTAATCCTCCCTGATCTAACTAACAAAATTTATTATTCTAACTAAAACTACTACTATAATTCTTAACTTTGCCTTTAAGTTACAAAGATAACAAAGGCTAGCTGATTGAGGTCTCCATAAGAATCAGGTTAGGACTCTGAGCCTTAACAGACTCAGAGTCCAAACCAAAGACCAGGTTTTCTTTGGTCTTTTCAGAGTTTAACCAGTCTATACACAGTAACAGATAAATGAATAGTGTTTCCCAAGTTGGAAAAGAAAACACTCTACTCCTTCAAGTCTTTCACTCAGACAGAGATAGAGAAAGGCAAAGATGTTACCTTCACTAGCCCTGAGAAAGAAAAGATCCTGCATGTGACTCTGTCAACTGCCAGAAGCCAAATGCCAAAATGCCACACCCAGAGTGTGAAACTGTCATAGAATAATGGTTACAACTGCCAACAGTTGATATTAACACTCTTTCTCAGCTCTATTTGAAACTCCAATTCTTCCTCAAACAAGGTTCTCTACTTCTTATCTCCAAAATAATAAAATACTTATTTTCTAATATCATCCTTATAGTTTCCCCACTTTGAGTATATGGAGAGATAAAAAAATCTCTCCCGTATGCTCGCTATTCTATGTAATTCTAAAGCTATACCTAATCTTATTATTATTATATTTCCTTAAAAAACATAGTCTTAATCTTACATTTATCTTATCCTATTCTTATTGCTACACCTATCTATGCTAACCTGTACTAGGGATATAAATTAAAGAAATGAAAATTTCAATGAAAACAAATAATCAATGAAAACATAGTTGCACAAATGCAAGTTCAAAACATATAATTACAGAAATGCAAAATGCAAAGTTTTGAAAAACATTTGAAACAATTAAATACAGTAACAAAAAAATTCAACCTATGTTTTACAAAAAACTAAAGTCTAAAATAATAACTATGCAAAACTCATGCAAACTGCATTTTACAAATCCTATCTGAACAATTCAAAAGGAACTCCTTACTATGCTAAGACCTTATCCTATTGCTAATAAAGAAAACCAAAAGTAACTATATTAAAACTCAAAATCAACTTACTATACTAATAAAATCAAAACGTTACAACAATTTAACTATATACACATCTATAGAAATACACAATTTCTACATCTGTGTATATGTTATGTTCAAACTATTTATATGTTATAGGAAGAAAATAAACTCTCCCCCTTAAGATAGCCTAAGAAAACCTTAAAGATTTTCTTTTGAAAGATATGTATGTTTTCTTGATGTTATTTCTTAGGAATATATAAACTGTGAGATAAGATCTTATTAATTTAATGTGTGCAATTATTTTACCAAGGTGATTTTTCTGTATTAATTTATTTCTATAAATAGTCATCACCTGGCTATGTTGTTGTAGTCTGTGAGAAATGTGTCCTATATGTGTATGTTATTTTGTAGAGAATACTTATCAAATCTTTAAAGTCATCTCCTCTGCTACTGTCTTCTGTATTCGTGTTGTTACTGTGTAGTGTTTGTTTGCAACTATAGTGAAAGTGTGAAATGTTAGAATGGCACAAAAATATTACAGTTCACGTCTATAATTGGTCTGTGTTCCTCTTCTCTGTGATGATGTTTTTTTCTGCACTGTCTTCGTTACAGTTCAATCATCCTTTCAGCTGTCATCTTCTCTGTGTCTTCTATGTTGTCTTCTCCTTTGTCTTGATCTTACTCTTTGTCTCTGTTAGCCTTCTTCTTTATGGATCATTTCTTCTTCTGATTTTTTTTACTATAGCCATGTTGTCTGATAAAATATCTTCTGCTGCTGTTACTTTTTTCACATGTGAGCAATGCAGCCATGTTTGTTTCTCTAATACATGAATAGCTGAAGGTTTTGTCAAAATAACATGGAAAGGCCTAACCCATAAAGGCTGTTTTGCACTAGTTCTATTAAAGTTTTTTATGTAAACCAAATTTCCAGGTTTTATCCTATGGAGGATATAATCTAATGGATCCCCTTGATTTAAAATTCCCATTTCTTTTAATTCTCCAACCCTGTTTTGTAATTCTGTGATGTATTCAGCAAGAGCAAGATCTCCTCCAAGCACAGTTGTCTTAAAATTTTTACCTGCAATGGTGAATGTCCAAATAACATTAGATATGGTGAGATATGTACATTTTCTCTTGGTCTAGTGCCCAGATAGAATAGCACCAAAAGCAAAATCTCTGGTCATGAATGAGTTTCCATGCATAATTTCCCAACCATGCTTTTGATTTCTCTGTTTAGTCTCTCCACCTGACCAGAACTTTGTGGGTGATATGGGACATGAAATTTTGGCATGATACCCAGATTCTCATGAATTTCTTTTAGAATCAAATCTGTAAAATGGCTCCCTTTGTCCAAATCTACTCCCAATGGTATACCAAATCTCGGAATGATCTCTTTCAACAGGATTTTGACTACAAAGCTTGATGTGTTTTTACTAGATGGAAAATCTTCTGACCATCTAGTTAGTTGGTCCACTATTACTAGACAAAATTTAAATTTTCCTGATTTGGGCATCTTGATATAATCTATTTGTAAGTGCTCAAATAGTGTTTGAGCTAGTGGATGACCGCCAAATCTTTTTGTCTAAATATGCTTTGGTTATATTGTGCACACACAATCTGAGCAGATTTTATTTGCCACAATGCTAATTCCCAGAGCTATCCAAGTTCTTTTGAGAGTATTGATTAATGCTTGTGTCCCAAAATGACTCTTTTTTGTGTATTGCTTAGCAGATGAAAGAGTAAAATGCTTTTGGAAGAATTGTCTTTCCCACTGATGATATGCAAATCCCATTTTCTTTTCTAGCTCCAAAGTTTTGCTTCCCTTATGAACCTCTTTGTCATTGATTAAGAGGATTTTCTGGTAGTTTCAAAGAAATATCTCTGGTTACTATACAAACTATAGTTGCTCTCAATTAACAAAGAAGATCCCTACCCACTAGATTCATTGGGAAATTTTGCATTAAAAGAAAAGAATATTTTACACTGAGAGATCCAAGAAAAAATATTCTTGGTTCTAATTTCTTTACTCTTTGTGGTTTTCCTATCATACCTACAACTTCCATTGAACCCACTGCTTTGCATTCTTCAGGGGATTTTTGCAACACATATTTGGCAGCACCTGTGTCCAAGAGACAATCATAAACTCGTGTTCCTATTTTTAGAGTTGCATGTAGTTCTGTGCTATTTTCTGGAGAATGGACAGGTATTAAAGGAGCTAACACATTAGGATCAGGAACACTTGTTCCTGTTCTTCATTCTCTAATTCTTCATTGATTTCTCCTGTACTGATTTCCTATGTTTTTAAAATCTCTTTGACAATTTCATTAGTTATATTTTCATTGCCCATAGTTCCTAGTCCATTTTCTCCATATACTAGGTCTTTAACTGCACAGTCCTTGGCACACCTTCATAATGAAGTTGTACCTTTTTGCATATCATGTTTTGGGGGATTCTCACCAGCTACTTGGGAATATTTTGGACGAATACCTGCTTTGATATATTTTGCATGGTATTCAGGTCTGGGACTTGTGAATTACAGTAGCCTCCAATATCAAAATAATTTCAATAGTTTGGTCTCCCATACTGGTATGCATTATTAAATCCACTATTAAATCTGTTATTAAACCTATAATTTCTATATCTATTTGGCATGAATCCATTAAGACAATTAAATCTGTTGCCTCAGTTTCCCCTCAAATTTGTCCAAAAAAATGCCCCCTAAATCTGAAGTCTCTCATGACATGACCAGGTCTGTCACAAAGGAAACATCTTAGGGTTTGTCTGTATTGTCTAGGGTTGTAGTTATTTCTGGGTTGTCTATAAGTTCTTAGCTCAGCTACTGTTGGTAATTCCTAACAGAATAATACATTCCTAATAGACTCGGAGTCGAAACCAAAGACCAGGTTTTCTTTGGTCTTTTCAGACTTTAACTAATCTATACACAGTAACAAATAAATGAATAGTATTTCCCAAGCTGAAAAAGAAAGTACTCCACTCTTTCAAGTCTTTCACTCAGACAGTTAGAAAGAGGCAAAGATGTTACTTTCTCTAGCCCTGAGAGAAAAAATAAAGATCCTGTGTGTGGCTCTTTCAACTGCCAGAAGCCAAATGCCAAAATGCCACAGTAATAACTGCCAACAGTTGAAATTAACACTCTTTCTTAGCTCGATTTGAAACTCCAATTCTTCCTCAAGCCAGCTTCTCTACTTCTTATCTCTAAACTAATAAAATAATACTTATTTTCTAATAATATCCTCATAGTACAGAAGTGGTTTTCCTAAACCACATATCATATCAATATGTAATCAAACCTCTACTGCATGGTTCGAAACCTCCTTTATTTTGACTAAAGCAGTGGCACCAAATTCAGACACTAAACTGAATATAAGGATCCTTGCAGGGAGTATATTGATTTAGAAAAACATATTATTTTCTATATTTTACTGTACTTTGATTTATTTTGTTAAATATTTCCCAATTACATTTTTTAAACATTTATTAATATTCATTTTAACATGGTTACATGATTCATGCTCCACCTTTCCCCTTCACCCCCCGCACTCCCCCCACCCATGGCCGATGCACATTTCTACTAGTTTTGTCATGTGTCCTTGATCAAGACCTATTTCCAAATTGTTGGTAGTTGCATTGGTGTGGTAGTTTCGAGTCCACACCCTCAATCATGTCCACCCCGACCCACGCATTCAAGCAGTTGTTTTTCTTATATGTTTCCGCTCCTACAGTCCTTCCTATGAATGTGGGCAGTGTTCTTTACCATAAATCCCTCTGAATTGTCCTGGGTCATTGCATTGCTGCTAGTACAGAGGTCCATTACATTCGATTTTACCACAGTCTCTGTGTACAATGTTCTTCTGGCTCTGCTCCTTTCGCTCTGCATCTGTTCCTGGAGGTCTCTCCAGTTTGCCTGGAACTCCTGCAGTTTATTATTCCTTTTAGCACAATAGTATTCCATCACCTGCATATACCACAGTTTGTTCAGCCATTCCCCACTTGAAGGACATACCCTCCTTTTCCAATTTGTTGCCATCACAAAAAGTGCAGCTATAAATATTTTCATTCAAGTCTGTTTATCTATGATCTCTTTGGGGTACAAACCCAGCAATGGTATGGCTGGATCAAAGGGCAGGCATTCTTTTATAGCCCTTTGAGCATGATTCCAGATTGCCAGCCAGAATGGCTGGATCAGTTCACAGCTCCACCAGCAATGCATCAATGTCCCAATTTTGCCACATCCCCTCCAACATTCATTACTCTCCCCTTCTTTCATTTTAGCCAATCTGCTAGGTGTGAGGTGATACCTCAGAGTTGTTTTGATTTGCATTTCTCTAATTATTAGAGATTTAGAACACTTTCTCATGTGCTTATTGATACTTTTGATATCTTTACCTGAAAATTGCCTATTCATGTCTCTTGCCCATTTATCAATTAGGGAATGGCTTGATTTTTTATACAATTCCTTTAACTCCTTGTATATTTGAGTAATTAGACCCCTATCAGAGGTTTTTGTTATAAAGATTTTTTCCCAATTTGTTGTTTCCCTTCTGATTTTGACTACATTGTTTTTGTTTGTACAAAAACTTTTTAGTTTAATATAATCAAAGCCATTTAATTTACATTTTGTAATTTTCTCTAACTCTTGCTTGGTTTTAAAGTCTTTCCTTTCCCACAGATCTGACAAGTAAACTATTCTGTGTTCACTTAACTTGTTTATAGTTTCCCTCTTTATATTCAAGTCGTTCACCCATTCTGAATTTATCTTGGTGTAGGGTGTGAGATGTTGATCTAGACCTAATCTCTCCCATATTGTTTTCCAAATTTTCCAGTAGTTTTTGTCAAATAGTGGATTCATGTCCCAAAAGTTGGGCTCCTTGGGTTTATCATACACTGTATTGCTGATGTCATTTACCCCAAGTCTATTACATTGATCCTCCTCTCTGTCTCTTAGCCACTACCATATTGTTTTGATGACTGCTGCTTTATAGTATAGTTTAATATCTGGTCCTGCTAGGCCCCCTTCCTTTACATTTTTTTCATTATTTCCCTTGAAATTCTTGATCTTTCCTTATTCCAAATGAAATTTGTTATAGTTTTTCCTAATTCAGTAAAGAAGTTTTTTGGTAGCTTGATAGGTATGGCGCTAAATAGGTAAATTAATTTGGGTAGAATTGTCATTTTTATCATGCTAGCTCGTCCTACCCATGAGTAATCAATGGCTTTCCAATTGTTTAGATCCAGTTTTATTTGTTTGAAAAGTGTTTTGTAGTTGTTTTCATATAATTGCTGTGTTTGTTTTGGTAGGTAGATTCCTAAGTATTTTATATTATCTAGGGTGTTTTTAAATGGTGTTTCTCTTTCTACTTCTTGCTGCTCTAGTGTGTTGGAAATGTATAGAAATGCTGATGATTTATGTGCATTTATTTTGTATCCTGCAATTTGCTAAAGTTGTTGATTATTTCTACAAGCTTCTTAGTTAATTCTCTAGGATTTTTTAAGTAGACCATCATATCATCTGCAAAGAATGATAGCTTAGTCTCCTCCTTGCCTATTTTGATACCTTCAATTTCTTTTTCTTCTCTAATTGCAACTGCTATTGTTTCTAGTACTATGTTGAATAATAGAGGTGATAATGGGCATCCTTGTTTTACTCCTGATCTTATTGGGAAGGCTTCTAATTTATCCCCATTGCATATGATATTTGTTGATGGTTTTAGGTATATACTGTTTATTATTTTTAGGAAAGGTCCTTCTATTCCTATACTTTTCAGTGTTTTCAATAGGAATGGATGCTGTATTTTGTCAAAGGCTTTTTCAGCATCTATTGAGATAATCATGTGATTTTTGTTTGTTAGACTGTTGATATGCTCAGTTATGTCGATGGTTTTCCTAATGTTGAACCAACCTTGCATTCCTGATATAAATCCCACCTGATCGTGGTGGATGATCTTCTTAATTACTTGCTGGAGTCTTTTTGCTAGTATTCTATTTAAGATTTTTGCATCTATGTTCATTAGGGAGATTGGTCTGTAATTTTCTTTCTCTGTTTTTGATCTCCCTGGCTTTGGATTCAGAACCATATTTGTGTCCTAAAAGGAATTTGGTGGGACTCCATCTTTGCTTATCTTATCAAAAAATTTGTATAGTATTGGGATTAGTTGCTCTTTGAATGTCTGATAGAATTCACTTGTGAATCCATCAGGCCCTGGTGATTTTTTCTTAGGGAGTTCTTTGATGGCTTGTTCAATTTCTTTTTCTGATATGGGATTATTTAGGTATTCTATTTCTTCTGCTGTTAATCTAGGCAGTTTATATTTTTGTAAATATTCGTCCATATCTTCTAAATTGTTATATTTATTGCCATATAATTGGGCAAAATAGTTTTTAATGATTGCCTTAATTTCCTCTTCATTAGAGGTGAGGTCTCCCTTTTCATCTTTGATACTGTCAATTTGGTTTTCTTCTTTCCTTTTTTTATTATATTGACCAGTACTTTGTCTATTTTATCTGTTTTTTCAAAGTACCAGCTTCTAGTGTTATTTATTAACTCAATAGTTCTTTTACTTTCGATTTTATTAATTTCTCCCTTGGTTTTTAGTATTTCTAATTGAGTTTTCATCTTTGGATTTTTAATTTGCTCGCTTTCAAATTTTTTGAGTTGCATGCCCAATTCATTGATCTCTGCCCTCCCTGATTTGTTAATATATGCACTCAGGGATATAAATTTCCCCCTGAGTACTGCCTTGGCCGCATCCCACAGATTTTGGTAGGATGTCTCATCATTGTCATTTTCTTCAATGAAATTGTTGATTGTTTCTATGATTCCTTCTTTGACAAATTGGTTTGAAGAATCATATTATTTAATTTCCAATTAGTTTTTGATTTTCCTGTCCAAGTGCCCTCACTCATTATTATTTTTATTGCATTATGATCTGAGAAGGTTACATTTATTATTTCTGCTCTTTTGCATTTGTTTGCAATTATTCTATGCCCTATAACATGGTCGATCTTTGTGAATGTGCCATGTGCAGCTGAGAAGAAGGTGTATTCCTTTTTGTCCCTATTTATTTTCCTCCACATATCAATTAGATCTAATTTTTCTAGGACTTCATTCACCTCTCTTACCTCTTTCTTATTTATTTTTCGGTTTGATTTATCTAGATCTGAAAGAGGAATATTTAGATCTCCCACTAGTATGGTTTTACTATCTATTTCCTTCTTGAGCTCTGCCAGTTTCTCCTTTATGAATTTGGGTGCTATGCCACTTGGTGCATACATATTGAGCAGTGTTATTTCCTCATTGTTTATACTGCCTTTAATCAGGATGTAATGACCTTCCCTGTCTTTTTTAATCTTATCTATTTTTACTTTGGCTTTGTCAGAAATCATAATAGCCACTCCTGCCTTCCTTTTCTCATTTGACGCCCAAAAGATTTTGCTCAAGCCCTGAACCTTAAACTTGTGTATGTCCACCTGCCTCATATGTGTTTCTTGTAGACAACATATGGTAGGATTTTGGTTTCTTATCCACTCTGCTATTTGCTTCCGTTTTATGAGTGAGTTCATCCCATTCACATTCAGAGTTATAATCATCAGTTGTGCATTTACTGACATTTTTGTATCCTCCCCTATTCCTACCCCCTTTTGTAATCCTTTTTCCTTTTAAACCAGTGGTTTGCTATTGAGCCGCTATCCCTTATCCCTTCCCTTGATTAACTTCCCTTTCTACCCCCTCCCTTATTTTTCCCCCCTCTTTTTGTTTTTAAAGGCCTTATGAATTCCCTCCCTCTTCTCCCCTCCCTTTTTTTGACCTCCCCACTCCCCTGCTCCACTTGGTTTATACCTTCTAACTTTCTCAGAAGGGTTAGATAAGAGTTTTATGTCCCAATGGATAGTATAGCTACTCTTCCCTCTCCAGGTTGATTACACTAAGAGTAAGGTTTGATTATTACCTCTTAATGCTCTCTTCCTCTCCTTCTTATAATAGTATTTGTCCCCTATCCCTCCCATGCCCTCTTTGTGTGTAATAGAATATCCTATTTTCTTATTCACTCAAGTTTCTCTTGGTGTCCCCTGCTATTCACCCCCTCTTTCCCATCCCCCCATGTCATCTTAGATTATTTAGTGTTCCACCCTCACCCTGTGAATTATTCTTCTGATTACTATAGTAGTGAATATTATAATAGTGAATAGAGTTCACTACAGAGAATTATACATAATATTTCTCTACATAGGAATACAGATAATTAGATCTCACTGAGGCCCTTAAAAAGGCAAATTTAAAAATTATAAGCTTTCTTTCTTTCTCCTCTGTATCTTATTTACCTTTTCATGTTTCTCTTGATTTTTGTGGTTGGATATCAAACTTTCCATTTAGCCCTGGTCTTTTCTGTGCAAATACCTGGAATTCTTCAATTTTGTTGAATGCCCATACTTTCACCTCTCTTGCCTTTCTGAATATATATTCCAAGCCTTGCGGTCTTTTAGCATGGAGGCTGCCAGATCCTGTGTGATCCTGATTGGTGTTCCTTGATATTTGAATTGTCTCTTTCTGTCTTCTTGTAAGATTTTTTCTTTTGCTTGGAAACTCTTGAATTTGGCAATTATAATTCTGGGTGTTTTCTTATCTGGATCGAATGTCGCAGGTGTTCTATGAATCCTTTCAATGTCTATATTGCCCTCTTGTTGTAGGACTTCAGGGAAATTTTGCTGAATAATTTCTGTTAGTATGGAGTCCAAGTTTCTATTAATTTCTGGTTTTTCTGGAAGACCAATTATTCTCAAATTGTCTCTTTTAGACCTGTTTTCTTGGTCTGTCACTCTCTCATTGAGATATTTCATGTTTCCTTCTATTTTTTCAGTCTTTTGACTATTTTTTATTTGTTCTTGTTGTCTTGAGAGATCATTAGCTTCTAATTGCTCAATTCTAGCCTTTAGGGATTGGTTTTCGGCTATAATCTTTCAGTTTTCGGCTATGATCTTTTGGTTTTCAGCTGTAATCTTCTGGTTTTCGGCTGTAATCTTCTGGTTTTCGGCTATAATCTTCTGGTTTTCGGCCATAATCTTCTGGTATTCCTTTTCAATCTGGTCATTTCTGGTGTTCAATTTGCTTATCAGTTGATTTGGTTTCTGAGCCTCACTTTCCAATTGCAAGATTCTACCTTTTAAACTGTTATTTTCTTGCCAGATCTCTTCCATTTTCCTCAAAATCTCAGTTTTGAACTCTTCCATATCTTGTGAGTTTTCCTTATTTGAGGAGTGTCCGGATGCTTGTTTGTTCTCCTCTTCTGTTTGCTCGGTTGTCTGGATTTTCTCTGTGTAAAAGTTGTCGAGTGTTAAAGACTTCTTTTTCTTGTTGTTAATCTTTCTCCTCTGAACTTCCTGAGACTGGGTAGCCATTGTTAGCCCAGCAGCTTCTCAGGTTTATCCTTGCACTCAGGGTCTGTCCGAGGTCTTTTGGCTCCTGAGGTCTGAGTTCTGGTTTTTTCCAAGCCCCCTGGTGGACCCCCTTTCTTGATCCTCTGCTGGAGGTTCCTTTACAAGTCTCAGGGCGCCACTTCCACAGTCGTATACCTGTCTGCACTGGTTCCCCACTCAGGGTTTCAGAGCTTTAGCTTGCGGTTCTGTCTGCCTCCACCCGCGCCTCCGCCCGCACCTGTACTCTGAGCCTGTGTTCTGCACCTTGCGCCCTGCTCCCGCGCTCAGATTTTGTGTGTTTTCTTTAGCTTTTTGGGGTCCTAAATCTTGCTGCTCTCAGGAACAGGCCCCAGAGCTGCCAATGACTTGATGGGTGCCCCAAACTTGCTCTATTCTTTTTAGCTGGCTTCGGCGTTATAGGTGTTGTGTGTGGAGGGGTTTGGGGTGGGGTGGTTGCTCAGCCCGCAATTTAGTGAGATCTGTTTCACCCCTTTTTAGCATGGAAATGCCTTGATTCCACGTACCTTCCACACTGCACCCTGTTGTGGGGTTCCTCCGTTCGTCTGGACTTGTTTTTATGTCCCCTTGAGGAGTTTTGTGTGTTTCGGTCAGGAGAGGTTAAGAGCTGCTTCTTACTCTGCCACCATCTTAACCCGGAACCCTCCCAATTACATTTTAATCTTGTTCAGATTCATGAGGAATGTTGCTCACTTCAATGTTGTCTAGTGGCCTCATGCTTGACACTTCCAGCCAAAAGGATAAACTATAAAGTTCTCTGTTTGACATTTTAAACCTTCACAATCTAGCCTCACTCTACTTTTCTACACTCATAATGTTCTCCTTAATCCAGCCAAAATTGTCCTTGTTGCCATCTATCACACATAACTTACCATCTCCAATCTCTGTGTCTTTACACATGTTGTGACCTATGCCTAGAAGTTATTTGCTCCTCACCTTTGACTTTTAGAATACCAGTTTTGCTTCCAAGTTTATCGCTTATATAAGGAATAACCTGGTTTCCCCCATTAATTAGGAAATTAATTAGAACACTAATGTGTTAATACAATTATCATCAACCCATCCTTTTGTGTCAAGCATTATGTTCTCTTTAAAAATGAAGCTCTCAGCTGTTTGACCCCGGGCAAGTCACTTGACCCCCATTTCCTACCCTTACCACTCTTCTTCCTTGGAGCCAATACATAGTATTGACTCCAAGACGGAAGGTAATGGTTTAAAACAAACAAACAAACAAATAAATAAATAAATAAATACCTATTTCAAAAGATGAAGTTCTCCCTGGTGTTGTTGAGCCATTTCAGTCATGTCCAATTCTTCATGATCCCTTTCAGGGTTTTGTTAGCAAAAATCCTGTAGGGTTTGCCGAGAACCGTAGGTTTGCCATTTCCTTTTCCAGTTAATTTTATTGATGAGGAATTAATAGTGTTAACTGACTTTCTTACAGTCACTGAGCTAGTAACTGTCAGATCATATTTGAACTCAGGATGATGAGTCTTTCTGACTCCAGGCATGGCACTCTATCCATTGTACCACTTAACTACCACTAGTAGAGGTATATATTAAGCCCTTTTGTTATTGGGACTTGGAAGGGAGGTAATATGGGGATTAGGTAGGCTGTAACAGGGAGATGCAGGATAAAATATGAGGCTGAAGCTAGGGTTAATAACTGGTAGGATCAGGGAATAAGACAAGGCAAGAGATCCAAGGCTGGAGGTAATCAAGTGAATAGACTAGGTAATAGGGAATACAGACTAGGACTTAGGCTAAAGACAAATACCGAAGGGAAATAGACTGATTGAAATTAACTACAGGCTTTAGTTGATATCACAGGAAGGGAATTGTTTTGAAGTTACACTTCCTTCAAGATGGATACCCCGACTTCCCTCAAACCCAGAGTATGTTGATTCTATTCCTCTTCTTCTCTTTCTTACTAATTAACTAACCAAGTAACCAAAAGGTCTGTTTAAACACAAAGGGGTTTATTGTCTTCTCAGGTTAGATTTTCAGGGTAAAAGGATCAAGGAAGCTCTAACAGCTGCTTAGAGAAATCACAGGTGAGGGAAGGGAAGCAGGAATGGATTCTGAGAAAGGTACTGCCTTTACTCAGCTCTCAAGGTGATTTTGAAATAAAAAGGGATTAGGATGATGGATACAAAACCTCTCTAGATAAATTACTGCAAGGGTAGGGCTAAACTCTCACAGATTTGAACTAACTCTCTGATTCACTCTCCTCATTCACTCCTTTCAGACATTTGAGTAAGGGAAATTAAGGTAGGAAATGAGGTAGGGTATGGAGATTCAAAGGGTTTATCTAAATTGACAAATCTCAAAAAACACTCCAAAGCTAGGCTAAGTTTTCAATCTCAAGAAGGAGAAGAAGGAGCTCAGCTGCACCCTGGTTCCCTCCAACAAGTTCCCAGGTCCAACTGAAACTTTTTCCCAAGATTCTAAACTCCTAACTGACATAAGGACTCAGCCAAAGCCTGCAAAACTGTTATGCCCCTCCTCTCTGTACTACACTTTACATTCTAGTATGAATCAGCTGGGTTAAATTTTTTTAACTTTATGTTTGTTGGTTATGTGACCCTGGAAAAAGCTTTTAAACTTTCTCAGACTATTTACTCCTGTACACCTCGTACATATGAATGAATGAATAAATGAAAAGATTAAATTTAAAAGCATTTATTAAAGCATTTCAAGGAAACACTCTGTCCCAAGCACTGCAAAAATTGCTGGAGATTTAAATATAAAAGCAAAATAACTTACCCTTAAGGAATTTGCATTTTATCTTAGGGAAATCAAACACATAGAGAAATAATAGCCAAGGAGACTAACTGGACCTGGAAAGTTACAATGATCATGAATGGTCTATTAGATTATTATAATCCATCCAGAAACAATTGAACCGATTTTGATGACTTCATGATTTCAGAACTGAGGGCAATGAGACTAAAGGGAAAGGAAAGGAAATAATAGGTATTATTATAGGGAAATAATACTATAATATTTACCAAAGAGTTTTGTTATTAGGATCAAAGGACATTTTTTGCAAAGAGTTTGATAAATATCAAACTTTTAATATCAACATGTCCAGCAAAATGATGATGTATATAATGAAGATGGTGGTAATGATGAGTAGGAGCCAGAATGAATTCATAAGAATGCTTTTATCTAATTGGGCACTTTTAAAAAAAACAGAAGAAAGTGGGAAAAATAAAAATACATTATCATCATCATTGTATGATTATTATTAATTGTAATAAAAATTGCCATGTACAAAGAATTCATCATCTGATAGACAACATATTAGTGATGTCTTTTGCTACACTTAATTGGACTGCTACTTGGAACTAATATTGAATTTTGACTCAAAACAAAGCCTTTACAACTTACTTGATTCTGCAAGAACTTTCATGTTTATAACATTGTTCTGGAGAATGTAGGGTCATCTCGAAGGCATTATGAGACATTGGAAGAGGACTTTTGAAGTATCACTGCTGCTGCTGCTACTACTTCTACTACAGAACATATCATTTATTATGTGCCAAGTACTGTAATAAGTTCTTTTAAATATTTCCTATTTGTAATTTAAGTATTCATTACATCCTATTTATTCTTCATAATTTTATCCTTATAACAACCCTGCTTGGTAGGTGCTGTTATTATTCCCATTTAACAGATGAGAAAACTTAAGTAAATAGAAGATAAATGACTTGTAAGGGGTCACAAAGCTTGAAAGTATCTAAAGCCATATTTGAACTAAGTTAATCCTGACTTCAGGCCCTGTGCTTTATCAACTATGGCAGCTAATAGTTCACTAATAATAATTATTAAAAGGTTGAGAAATAATGCAGAGATGGAAGAAGGGCTTCAAAGAATACTTTGGCCAAATCCTAATACTACATGAAGTTCACTCTTTCTTCCATCATTGAACTTAACTGATCACACTCAAGTATTATTTATCTTTAAACTTTCTTTTGATAGAATACTTATGTAATTATTTTTCTTTACCCTTTTAAAGGGAAAGGAACCAGAAGAAAGTTATTAATGAAGTAAATTTCCATGCACATCATATTCATTATAGTTTAGTAATTAAATTAGGATTCTGCCTTTTTTCCTCATTAGTATTATTTTAGCAATTAATTTCATTAACCATCATAGATTTTGAATTTAACAGCTTTATAAGTTTTATGAGTTCTTCAGAAAGAGACTTGATTTATTCACTTAGCTAGAACTTCTGCTGTGGTAGAAATGGTAGGCTTTTGGAAATGCTATCAAACTCTTTCCTACGAACATAAACTTTGGTTGACATCACCTTTTTTTTTTTAAGTCAGATTCTAAGGATGTAAAATATAAATTTTCCAAAATCAGGTCAAGAAAGCAAACATCTCTCAGTAAAAATCATCAGATCAAACTCAACAGACTTAAGTGGACAAGTATGCTGGATTAGGAGTTTGAGGAGACAGATTGGAATCTTGGTTCTAAAACTTACTGGTTCTGTAGCATAGGACAAAATACTTCACATGAGTGGGTCTCAGTTTTCTCATCTGTAAAATGAGACTGGGCTAATTAGACTATATGGTATATAATTTTAAGTCTCTCCATCCTGCATCTTTCATCTATCTTTCATCTTTCATCTATCTTTTCATCTGTGAAGGTAAATATACATACTGTATATGTGTGTATGTATATACATGCAAATTTATTTATTTAATTCTCATCAAATAGTGTCAAACTATTTAAATGGATCTCTATGGAATTCCTAAAGCTCTTAGTAAAAATAAACATAGGTTAGGATGTATGTGTGTGCATACATATAATGTATGTACACATGTGCATACACATAAAATAAATGTGTATAAGTTTACATACACATGTGAACATACACATTATTGTATTGCATATATATGTGATATACATAAGTGTCACATACAGTTATGGTTGAATATGTATAGATATATAGTATGCATGTAGACATACATATAGGCATGATTTCACATAATGCATGTGCATATACACTACAGATACATACAAGTGCATGTGCATATAATTTATTTACACATATGAGATCCCTAAATTCCCAGTACAGTCTTAAGCTAAGAAAATTAAAATTGAACTAAATTCACTTTCAAAGAGATTTTTGAATTTATGGTGTATGTACTGATCTGAATATAAATTAGAATGGAACTAATATAGAAGAGACATCAGAGACTTTCTAGTTAAAGCCCCTCATTTTACAGATGAGCAACTTGAGGAACAAAAAGGTTGTATCTTCATGAAGATTCAAGCAGGAATAATATAGAAAATAGAATTATCTGAAGCTATTTTCTGAAAAAATTCCTGAGTTACCATACATTTTACCACAATAATACTCCTTTACCTCAATAGTAAGGCTGCCAAACTACTGCCAGGGATGAGTTCTAGTAGTAAGATAATAGTGAACAGTAATAGAAGAAGCAAGCAGCAAATGTAGTAGGAAAAATGCTAGTGGAATTCATAGCAGTGGTAATAATGTTGATAGGGAGAGCAACCTCAGCACGAGCAATAGACATAATAGTAAAAGCAAGGAACGTAAGAAATAGAAATGGTAACATTACAGAAATAGTAATAGTAGCCATACTGTAACTCTTTTTCACTGTTAGACTTGTGTCAATGAAGCACATTATGATCATTATTTTTTGTTCGTGCCCCATGTTCTTAGTAAGTCTGTCCTTAGAAATGTTGCTAAAGAGTAACTTTTGATAATATTCCCAATTAAAAAACAAGAACATTGTGGCATGAAGTCCCAGCCTTTCCGCAGGAAAGATCACTTTCTCCTCTGTGTCTTCAGAGCTGTTGCCATTCTCCTACTGTGAACGAAAGGCAATTCAAGGACATAAGTATTTGTGAGGAGTGAGATTAGATCCCTCAAATGCAATCCCTCAAAAATGCAGGATTTTAAAGACTATTTTAAATACTAGAAATGGAATAAGACAGGGGACAGTATAAAAATCTGTCTTTTTTCACTCTAGCTATCAGATTGAGAATTCCCCATCGATAACTAGTCAGATAAACAGATGAATAAGGAAAGAAAGAAAGAAAGAAAGAAAGAAAGAAAGAAAGAAAGAAAGAAAGAAAGAAAGAAAGAAAGAAAGA